>NC_056747.1:102786227-102829745 GCF_019279795.1 Protopterus annectens
GCACCTGTTGCCCTTGTTGGTGATGACCAGGTCCAATACATTGTCACCTCTGGTGGCAGTGTTGTCCAGTTGATCCAGGGCGTTTGAGTTTATAAATTCTAGGAAATGTTGGGCAAGGGAGTTAGTACTTCAGTAGTTCTCCCAGTTATGTTTGGGTAATTGAAATCGCCCAATATTAGGGTGTTTGGTAGGACCTTTATATTTCCCAGTGTTTCCAGAAATGCGGAATGGGGGTCCTGGAACATGGTAGGTGATCTGTAGCAAGCTACAATTTGAATTGAAGTTTTGCCTGTTAGTTGCACGTGGATGATCTCTGAAGTATCGTGTTCTGCCACTAACCTGGAGGTGTGGGTATCTTTGATGAATATGGATCCCCCCTGCCTTTTGTATTTCGGTCCGGTTTCTGTGGCCAAAATGTATGGTACGAGTTGTAGCCTGGTAATGCTGGGGTGCTCTCTGGAGTCTTTAAACCAGGTTTATGTTACTGCACAAATATCTATTTTCTCCATAATGAGGAGTGCCTCGAGTGCGTGCATTTTTAGGTTTAGACTTCTGGCATTGAGTAGCATTGCCCTCAGTTTTTTGTTACTTGTGCTATTTATGGCGGTGGGTTTGTCTTTTGAGCTTTGCCTGAAAAAGGCAGTATGGGGGTGGCAAGAGCCTTGGCCAGTATTTGAAAGCCTAAGGGTGATAGGTGCAGGCCGTCTCTAGCGAAGCAGCGTGGCTTGTCGCGCATGTCATCCCAGGCGGACAGACACTGTTTCCCCTTATAATGACACCAGAAACTTGGCCAGTTGTTGAAATTTTTTCTTTATACTGTGGTATCATTCTTGGTGAGGGCAGGATGCTAGGTTAGGGTCATACCAGCCTGGGCTGCAAAATCGGGGAGCTCTTCCATGTCTCTCTTCATGTAGTCCAGGGAAGTGCAGCTCAGGTCATTCACACCAACATGGACAATGACAGAGTCATATTTGTACTTATTCTGGAGTGACCTGAATGCTTGTGTTATGTGTTGGGTCCTGGCACCCGACAGGCAGCTAACAGTAACCTTCTCCTTATTCCGCCTATTGAGTGGGACGTCAGTGTGCCTGACTATAGTCACCTATTACTAGTATGTTGGGTATGTTATTTTGCCTTAAGGGCTGTGATTGCATGGCACACAGGACCGCCTGTTTGGCAATAAGGCTGAAGAAGTTCTAAAAAAGATGGAAGATGAAGCTAAATCTATGCAAACTGTTAGATTTCTTACAAGTGCAACCTCTCAGATTTAGTAGGCACTGGCCTAAGAATTGGTCCTTTCCAGCCCCATCCAGATCCTTTCAAGCCAAACCCAGACACAGCAAAAACCCCAGGTTTCAGTCCCAGGGGACTCTCAGAACTAAGCAGTTGGGGGCCTCCACTTCCAAATTTGGAAATAACAAGACAACCCCCTGTAGTGAACAGTCTCAATGACTTGCTTTTAAAATTACCAAACACTTCTCTTTTAACCGCCCCTTTGGGGGGGGGGGGGGAGAGATTGCTCATCATGCAAAGAACTGGGAACTCGTAACCCAGGACAAATGGGTTTTAAATAGTGTCCCAGGGATACAGATTTCATTTCCACACATTGCCATCACCAAACGGGTGTCCAGACCTGCCCCCAAATCAGTGGGCAGAGGCTCAAAAACAAGTACTTTCCCTCTTAAGCATGGGGGCTATTCAGCTGGTACCAGAAGAGGAAAAGGGACAAGGTTTCTATTCCAGGCTTTTTCTGGTACCCAGAAAAGACCAATCATGGTGTCCAATCCTGGACCTATCTACTCTAAATACCTTTCTGGAGATTCCAAAATTCAAGTTGCTGACTCTTCACCAGTTACTTCCTATGCTAGGCAAAGAAGCCTGATTGGCAACTCCTAGATTAAAGGAAGCATACCTGCACATCCCAATCAGGGAATCTTGCAGAAGATACCAATGCTTTAAAGCAGGCTACTTGCATTACTAGTTCTCTGCACTGCCCTTTGGCTTGTGTACTGCACCCAGGGTATTCACAAAGTGCCTGGCTCCAGTTATTGCATTTTGCAGGCAAGAAATATTCAAATATATCCATAAATGGACGATTATCTAAGGCAGAAAACCAGGGCATACTTCTAAATCATCTGGCGTTTATAAAAAGGGTTCTAACTTGTCTGGGGTACACCATAAATGAAAAATCACAACTGGTACCCTGTCAACAGATTACATTCCTGGGTGCAAGCTTGAATAAAACTGCCCAGATGGCTTTCCTCACGCCAGAGAAGCAAATTCGTTGTACCTTGCCTACGCCTGGAGTTCCAGTGGTGGGCAGAGGCCTGCCACCAAAACAAGGGACTGCCATTCGCACTACTCCCTGCCGCCCAAACCCTAACTACAGATGCATCAGACTATGCATGGGGGGCTCACCTGGCAGGGAAGTGCATTCAGGGCAAGTGGAACCCAAATCAAATGCACCTACATATCAATCAAAATGAAATGTTAGCTGTACAGAATGCTCTGACAGCCTTCAAGGACTACTTTCTCCCAGGACAGCTAATGGTAAAGACGGACAACACCACAGTTGTGTGGTACATAAACAAGCAGGGGGCTACACATTCCTACCCCCTCTGCAGACTAGCCATGGCATTGTGGAACACAGCCTTGAGCTACCAAGTGCATCTACAAGCTCAATTCCTGCCAGGAAAATTGAATGCACTGGCAGACGGACTAAGCAGAAACCTCATGGAACCACATGAGTGGAAACTGGAACCACGGATTTGACAAGCGACTGGGGAAGCCCAGACTTGGATCTATTTGCCTCCCCCCAGAACTACCAGTTGGACAAGTTTTGCACAAGGGCTCCCCACAAACAAGCCATGGCTAGTCTGCAGAGGGGGTAGGAATGTGTACCCCCCTGCTTGTTTATGTACCACACAACTGTGGTGTTGTCCGTCTTTACCATTAGCTCTGTCCTGCTGGACAAACCGATTCGTCTGCGCCTTTCCCCCTCTGCTCTCCAAAGTTCTACTAAAAGTCAAACGGGAGAAACCAAGGATTTTGATTGCTCCAGACTGGCCACGCCAACACTGGTGTACCCCCTCCTGCGCTGTGTCTCTCAAATACCTCCATGGCACCTGCCTCAGACCCCTTCCCTACTGTCTCAACAGGAGAACCAAATTCTGCACCCTCAGCTTCCAACATTGAACCTTGCAGCCTGGCTAATCACTTAAATTCACCTTCATCATCCCTCATCAAACCTGTGATGGATGTCATCTTGGAGGCGAGGAGACCTAATACTAGAAGATCTTATGCTGACAAATGGAAAAGATTCTGTGCCTGGAACCAGTCTTTAGGGATGAGCACAGCAGCGCCCAATTTACCTCAGATTTTGCAATACTTAACGGAGATGCTTCACAAGGGGACTGTCTCTTCCTCCATTAAAATCCAAGCTTCAGCTATTTCAGCTCACTATAACACACAACCACCCCTCTTCTCTCATCCTCTGCTCAAGCAGTGTCTCAGAGGGGCAAACAACTTGAGTCCACCCAGGAGAGCTCCTACCCCTGCCTGGGACCTTAACTTTGTTTTGTAGAAACTCAGTTTACCTTCTTTCAAGCCAGCTGCTACTGCAGACTTAAAAAAAAATTCTTGGAAAACAGCCTTCCTTTTAGCAATCGCTTCAGCTAGAAGGATATCTGAATTATCATTATTATAATTATTATTGGATAGCTGGAGCATTTCTCCCCAGGCCTCCGCTGAAAACAGGCTCTGTGGAACCTAGTCGGACTTTCCCGGTCAACAAAATGTGAAATAAAAAAAAAATTTACAGGCCCTTATGGCAGTGGAGTCTCATCTTTCATGCGGACAGGGTATCTCTCAAGACCAGTCCATCTTTCATGCCTAAGGTGGTTTCCATTGTGGCTCTTAAATCAGTCCACTCAATTTGCCAACCTTCTTCCCCAATCCACAGAACAAAGGGGAATGGATTCTGCATTGCTTGGATGTGCATAGACAACTAAGATTCTACTTGGACAGGATTAAATCTCGAAGAAAATAACAATTGCTTGTAGCATTTGCTGAAGGGGCAGAGTGGAAGGCTATTTAAAAACAAACCAATTCTAAATGGATAAGCCATTGCATTCATTTCTGCTATAAGCACCGTGGAAAACCTATCCCCCAGGGGATCAGATCTCACTCCACCAGGGCTGCATCTACTTTTGCAGCCTTTCTCAGAGGTGTTCCTACCAGAGATATCCTGGAAGCTGGTACTTGGAGTTCTGTACATACTTTCATCAAGCATGATCATTTACCAATTTTCTCTAAATCCAGAGCTGGCTTTGCCACTGCTGTCTTGCAGGGCCTTATAGCTGACCCTAATGCTGCATCAACTCCTCCTCCCAACCATAGCTTTGGTAATTTACTTAAACGTTATGACTGCAACAGTGAAACACTAAGAACATAGTACAGTTGTGGTGTATTCCACTGTTGCAGTCCTGTTACCCTCCCTCCAGCACCCTAGTTTTTTTCTGGCTATAACTCTCCTTTCCTTTACTATGCTTTAAAAGCCTTTTTGGTGCATTTGCTTTTGGTTGGAGGTATACCTTTGTGTTTTTGTTTATTTGCTCCCCAATAGGGGGGCACTTGACATATTGGGCAAGAAAAACTGATATAATGGCGTCAGCTGCATGTTTTATACCCCTGACAACCTGACGTCATGGAAGAAGGGACAGCAACCGACGCAGGATCCAAGACTTTAGTCAGGCCGACTGAGAGCTACCTGCCAGCAGATTACCCCAAATGTAATGACTGCAACAGTGAATACACTATTAACATCTACATTTATGGTAAGTGTACACAACTGTACTTTTTGATGCCCTTGAAGCTTCTTGCAGGGCAGCAGTCACTGGATCTGTCATTGGAAGACATGCATGGCTTAAGGAACAACCCCTGCCAGACCATGTCAAATCAGAATTGTGGGATGCACCCTGGGTGGGATGCTTATTTGGTACTAAAGCTGAGGAGGTCCTAAAAAAGATGGAAGAAAAATCAAAATCTATGCATACTGTCGAGATTTCTTACAGGTCCAGCCCCCTAGGTTCAGCGGGCATTTTCCCTCCAAGCACTGGTCCTTTCTTGCTCCGAGTCGGCAGGGCCAGCCTAGGCCCCGAGGAAACCTCCCCAGACAGAAGCCCCAGGGGTCACAGATCTAAGCAGTGGACTACCTCCACTTCAAAACCAGGGACCCTCCTGAACTCGCCTCTGCCCACCTTCACGTACCCCTAGGAGGAAAACTCTATTTTCTGAAGAGCACCATTACCAAGGACCAGTGGGTGCTGAACATTGTGTTTCAGGGGGTACAAATTCTCCTTCCACACCTTTTCAACCACAAAAGGGTTCCCTGATCTACCACCAAATCAGTGGGCAGAGGCTCAAAAGCAAATCCATTCCCTGCTCTCCTTGGGAGCAGTGGAAACATGTATGTTCTTGCAGAGCAGATGAGCCAAGGCTTCTACTCCAGACTTTTTCTGGTGCCCAGAAAAGAGGGCACCTGGCGCCCCATCCTTCATCTATCCATTTTAAACACCTTCCTGGTGATCGCAATTCAGAATGCTCACCCTCCAGCAGCTGCTACTTGTGGTCTCCAAGGACTCTTGGCTAGCCACCCTGGACCTAAAAGAGGCCTGCTTCCACATTCTTATCGGGGAATCCTGCAGAAAATCTCTGCTTTAGGGCAGGATCTCAACACTTCTCTGCGCTTCCCTTTGGCTTATCTACTGCTCCCAGAGTTTTTGCAAAATGCCTGGCTCTGGTCATTGCCTTTTGCAGACAAAGAAATACTCAGATTTACTCCTACTTAGATGACTGCCTTATTCAGGCAGACAGCCAGGAAATGCTGAAAGGCCTGGCATCTGTAAAGGACCTAACTTCCCTATGGTACACAATCAACGAAAAGAAATCCAAACAGGTACCCACCAAAAGGATAATTTTCCTGGGAGCAAGTCTGGACACTGCATCCCAGATGGCATGCCTTACACCAGGGAAACAAGTTTTCCTATCAGCTTACTTCTCTCAACTGGCCACCAGGACCAAGCTTTCTGCAAGGAAAATCCTGCAAGCCCTGGGGTTCATGCCCTCTTTCATTCTCCTCATTCCATATGCCAGACTGCATATGAGGAAACTTCAGTGGTAACTAAAGAGCCTCACTCTCAAAATCTGCAAACTTTTCTGCCTATTATTCTTTGCCTGAGAGGGGAAATTTCTTTGGTGGGCAACGGGCTGTTCCCACAACAAGGGACTGCCCATCCCGCCACACCCCGCCACTCAGACCCTCACCACAGATGCATCAGACTATGCTTGGGGTGCACACCTGGACGCCAGGTGCATACAGGCCCAATGGAACACCCAGCAACTCCCCTTGCACATCAGTCAAAAAGAGATGATGGCTGTGCAGCACGCCTTGATGGCTTTTAAACTTTCTCACTCCAGGGGTTCTCCAGATCAAAATAGACAGCACCACTGTGGTGTGGTACATCAGTAAGCAGGGAGGGACTCGCTCCTACCTGCTGTGCAGGCTGGCCATGACCCTTTGGTTTAGAGCCTCTTCCATGCAAATACACCTGTTAGCACCGTACCTGCCAGGCTTTCTCAACTCCCTGGCAGACCAATTAAGCAGAACTATCTTGGACCCCAACGAGTGGCAGCTCAACAAACGCATTCTTCCTAATAACTCAGAAATAGAGAACCCCGGAGGTCGACGTCTTTGCCTCCCATACCAACCATCAGCTCAGCAAATTCTGCACCAGACAGCATCACTGCATGGCTTGGAAAGTGGATGCCCTGTCCTACCCCTGGGTAAACCTTTCGGTCTGTGCCTTTCCTCCCCTACCTCTCATTCCCAGGGTACTGATCAAAATATGGGAGGAAAAACCTGGGACCCTTCTCGTAGCTCCAGACTGGCCCAGGCAGCACTGGTACCCCTTGCTGCGCAGCCTGTCCCTGTTGCCTCCATGGAATCTTCCTCTGATTCCAAACCACCTAATCCAGAAGGAAGGGGAATTCCTGCACTCCCAATTGCAGACACTCAGTTTGGCAGCTTGGTTTATACCTTAACCCCTGACCAATCTGCCATCCTCAGTAAACAGGTTCTGGATGTTGTCCTAGAGGCCAGATGCGCCCTAGCACCAGAAAGTCTTATGCAAACGGAAACGTTTCTACACCTGGATCCAGGCTAAGGGGGTCAATATGTCCTAGCCCTCCATCCCTCTCATCCTGGATTTCCTAGCTGACCTACTACACAGTGGTCTGTTTTTCCTCTATATAAAAAGTCATGCCTCTGCTATTTCTGCTAATTTTCCCACTGAGCAGCCTCTTTTTTTCACACGCTCTGATTACAGTTTCTGAGGGGCTTGCAACTTGAGGCCCCCCAGATGGGCACCACCACCAGCATAGGATCTTAACTTTGTATTGGAAAAGCTCACCCTGCCCTTTTTTGTTCCAGCTTCTTCTGCAGAACGAACATTTTTCTCCTGGAAGACTGCCTTCCTCCTGGCCATCACTTCAGCCAGAAGAGTGTCTGAGCTGCAAGCACTCATAGCTGTGAAACCTATCTTCCATGCTGACTGTGTCCCTCAGAACTAATCCATCCTTCATGTCCAAGGTGTAGTGTCCAGTGTGGCTCTCTTTCCAATCCATCCATTTACCCACATTCTTTCCTAACCCCCAAAACAAGGAAAGAATTCTGCGCTCTCTAGATATGCACAGACCTCTCTGATACTATCTGGACAGGACTAAACCCTTCAGAAAGTATGACCAATTGCTGGCTGGCCTTGCTTCAGGGGCAGAAGGCAATGCCATCCCCAAGCAAACCATTTCCAAATGGATAGCACACTGCATCCATTCCTGCTACAAATAACATGGCAAGCCTCCCCCCCAAGTGGGTCAGGATGTACTGCACCAGAGTAGTCTCTACCTCTGCAGCATTCCTTAGAGGAGTCCCAGCAGGGACTTCCTGGAGGCTGCCACCTGGACATCTGTTCTTACTTTTACCAAGCATTACCACCTGCCCCTCTCCTCCAAATCCAGGGCAGGATTTGCCTTTGCAGTCTTGCAGGGCATGCTAGCCAGCCCCTAGCTTCTTAGACTGCCTCCACCCATTTCCTCAGCTTTGGGAATCTACCCAAATGTGATGACTGCAACAGTGAAACACGAACATAGTACAGTTGTGTACACTTGCCATAAAGGTAGATGTTAGTGTAGTCACTGCTGCAGTCCTGGTTTCCCTCCCTCCACCCCCCCCCCCCCTTTTTTTTTTTTTTTTTGTTTTGTTCTTCCTTACAGCTCCTGACAGGTTAGGCCAAGAAAAATTGATGTAATGGCATTGGATACCTTCCTTTAAACCACTGACTACCTGACGTCAGTCCTCAAGCGACAGCAACCGACGCAGAAATATTAAGTCTCTGGTATTCAGGCCGGCTGAGGGTTACCCTGGCAGGGATAACCCAAATGTGATGACTACAACAGTGAATACACTCTTAACGTCCATATTTATGGTACGTGTACACAACTGTACTTTGTCGATGCAGTGGTGTCCTAAAACCATGTTCACCTAGCCAGCACCCCCTTTCATGTTGTGTGCCCCTCTTGCACAAACCTAGATCGCAAAGGCCTAATGTTGTGGTATGAAGGAAAAATACGACAACTAGCTCAAAGGACAGAAAGCCAAACAGGGCAGCTAAAATCCCCACTGAACTAGCAGAATGCTTATTCAAGCCAAAAAATCGATCCAGTAGTAGTCCCAAGTGCAAAACGCAGCTTTATTAAGTCCACATAAAACAGATGGCGCTTTTGTCCCAGAACACTAACTTCATCGGGTACAATAAAATTGTAAAGTCCCCCTTATAAAGACACGTGGAAGGCATCAGTCATGAAATGAAAGAAGACACATCCCCTTATAGACATAACATGTTGTTGCACCTTCACCTTCTCATCACCCCAACAATCGATGGGGGAGGGGGGACAATCCAACAGGGGAGGGAGAAGCTTTTACAATTGCAACAGGAAATGTAAGTGGATTCCCCTGAACATGCTGATGTTCTTGACATAGGCACTTACCATGACCATATTCTGCCCCCTTGCAACATCATTATGAATTCTTTAGGTGATTTTAAAGTTTATAATTTTTCTAATGTTTGTATGGACACTTCACATTGTGACATTTTTGCAAAGGGTTTCACTTTTTTACCCCAATACAAGTGTAATGTAGCCACCACTTTGGATCTGCAAACTGAACCCAAAGTTTTTTTTTCAGAGCTTTTTATCTAGTCAGTTTAACCCCCTTGCCATTTCCAGCACTTACAGTCCTCCATTACAGCCTATGATTTCTTTATTTCAGAGAATGTGTGAACTAGTTGTGCATAACCTCCATACTAAGCATAGGACGAATACTAAAATTCACACTCTGGATGTGTTGGATAGAATTGGGGTCATGAAACCAGACGAAGGGGGTGGTGTGTTAATGAACTTAAATGGCTATAACAATACGATGCTATTTATTTTAAACAGTAAAGCCTATGCAAAATGGTGCTTACACTAAATTAAGGAGTGAACTACAAAACTTCTTTTTATAGAAGGTTCTATTTCTATTGAAATTCTGAATTGCCTATCAGTTTTACATCCAAGAGTGTCAGTTAATGTTTGGCTTGCCCAAGTTGCACAAGAATTTAACACCACCACCAGTGTGCCCCACAGTAAATGCTAAAGGATCCATTACACACCCCTTGGCTAAACATCTTGACCATAAACTAAAACGTTTTGTTTTTAATGAAATTCGTATCTGTAAAGATTCCTGGACCTTCCTTCAACAAGATACCTTTCAAAAGACACTTTTTTGTCTTTTTGACTATTGACAAAGACCTTTACTCAGTTATTCCTCACAGCATTGGTCTTGGTTGGTTCAGTGAGTTCCTTTTATGCAAAGAAAGTTGGTCATTTTGATGTATTACACTCACCTCATGGAAATTGCGCTGAAAAACAATTTTATTATTTTTAACAACAAAATCTTTCTACAAGAAGGGGGTAGCTATGGGATCGGCATGTGGTGGGTCTGTATGACAATGTAGTTGACAGTGGGAGAAGAAAATTCCTTTTTCTCAAGTTTCTATGGTTACATCAAACACTATATTCTGTATCTGGATGATATTTTTATTTTATAGGATGGATCTAAGTTATTAATTTTATTACTTGTATCTACAGAATTTGTAACGTTTACTTCTACACATTTAGATGAAATTTCTTCCTTGACATTTTCCTTGTTGAGGATTATCAAAATAAGAAATTTCTATAAAAAATCTTCAGAAAAGAGACTTTCAAATTCTTTACTTCACTAAGTTCTTATCCACCGAAACAGAAGGCTATAGTGAGGGGACAATTTGTGCATGCTGCACGAATGGTGTCTGTTATGGAAGATTTTTTTTGTCCGAATGTGATGCACTCATGTTTCTGAAAAGAGAATGTCCTGTTGTTGTGGGGGTTTTACCTGAAGTTGTCACCTTAATAACGGTCTTTTTTTCCGACAGCACTGCATTAAAACAAATAATTGGTCCATCCTACGATGGCATCAAGCTGTTAGACCCTTCATATATAATTCCAACCATACTTTATAAGAAAGGAAGGAACCTAAAAAATGCATTTGAAACGAAACAAAGTGGACTTGCACATTTGTTCATATATCCAAGTTTGTGTTGAACGTGCCACTTTTGTAAATACATTAAGAAAAGGGACACTTAACATCAACAATATTTTTAAACTTCATCATAGATGTAACTAACTCTGAAAGAGTAATTTTATTGTGCTGTTTTAACCAGTGTTACTGTTTTTTATTTGTAAAACTGACAGGAAAAATTGCATTTATGAGCACCTCTAGGAGATCAAAATAGAAAAGTTAACCAATGCTTTGAGCAAACATATTTTGGACAATGAACATATGTTTAATTTTTATGTAGTAGTACAAGGACAGACATCAGAGGTGGAGCCTGGTCCATACTCTTAGAAAAGAGAGAGCTTTACTGGCAGTTAACACTTTGGTGCAGGTACCAGGATTAAATGAAAATATTTCCGTCTGCTCCCTTTTAAAGCTCAAAGCATTACAGATAAATCACATGGTATTATGTATTTTTAAAATGTTTTTTTGATGAACATTTTTAATACTGTAACTTACATTTATACATATTTATATTCAGTTTTTAATGGTAATCTATTTTATATAGCATATTTATTACATAAAACTGTTTTATTGCATTTTAATGTTATGTCTTTAAGGGAGTGTCTTTCATTTCATGACTATGATGTCTTCCACGTGTCTTGGACGAAAGCGCTTATCTGTTTTATGTGGATTTAATAAAGCTGTGTTTTGTACTGGACTACTGCTGGATTGTGTTTTTGGCTTGAGTAAGCATTCTGCAACTTCAGTGGGGATTTTAGCTGCCCTGTTTGGCTTTCTTTTGAGCTTGTGGTTATGAAGCTTTGCATTTTGGAAAGCACACAACTTTTGTACAAGAAACTTGTATGCATTATATTTATAATACGATTCGCTTACTTGTTTGCACCTTGTTTTAAACAAGTAACTAGTTAATCTTTTCTAACAGGATTTTAGTATATAGTTTTCCAGATGTTCTTCATTCCACATTGCTGCAGTCCTAACTATTGGGTAGTCCGCTGTCCCCGGTCAGGGCGCATTAGACTGGCGATCCTGAAGTCAGAGTTTCAGACCGAATCAAAGTTGGCTAAGTACTTCTCGCTGGGGAATAATATTTTGGTTTTTCTTGCCTCAGTATTTAGTATAACTGTCAAAAGTGAAGATACCTCATAATTACTACTTTGTGTAACAGATACCTCATGTTGCCCTTGAGTGTTGGATGCGCTCTTGTGCTAGATTTAATAGACTGTGCCAGTTGGAGTTTTGGGAAGCGTTGTAATTATAAAATGCCGCCGGAAAGCAAAGCCTAGAGGGAAGAACCGACAGTCCCAGACGCCGCGGTCGGATCTTTAGAAGGCTCAGTGGAGCCGGAGGTTTTGCCAGGTGTTTCTTTGGAGTCTCAGGGAGAGACTTTACTGTTACAGGATGTATCCTGCAGGAAGTAGGCCAGGCTGAGGGGCTTCTCAGGTGGCTGTTCTTCCCTCTCTTCCTAAGGTGGTTAGAGCCTCCCTTCTGTTTCCAGGCTTCTTTGAGTCCTGCTTCAGGGTCTTTGCCTAAGAAACATATGCTTAAAATGGCAGAGGATTTGATTACTATGATTAGAGGTTCTATGCCCCTCCTGATAAGAGGCCTAGGGTGGAACCTGAGTTTGAGAGTTTTGAGCAATGTTGGCTTCTGAGTCTTCGACTGAAGACTTGCAGGAGTATCCTCCTTATTCTGATTCTGATGTGGATGATTCTACTCCTTCAGCTTCTCCTCCTTTTTTCATTTTCAGAGACTCTGCATTCCAGGAGCATTTTAAATGGGAAGGTCAAGATTTCTCTGATTCAGGAGGCTTAGGAATTCTTGTTTTACCCCAGCATAGGCCTTTAGCTATACCTCCTGTTCTGAATGTGGTGGAAGATGTTTTGCAGAGGCTTCCCTCAATCCTGATTCTTTGCCTCCTGCCCCAGTTAAACCCGGATAGGTACTATAGGTGCCTGAAGCTCATAAGTATCTTTTAAGAGTCCTAGGGCAGACCCGAAACTGTCTCTCAGGGGCCTAAAGGTGTGAAGGCCTCTGTTAAAAATCCTGTCCCTCCTGATAAAGAGGCAAGGGCTTTGGATAGATGGGGAAAGAAAGTGTATACTTCTTCCACTTTAGCCATGAGGGCGTTGAATTGTCAGTTTCACATGTTAAAATATCAGAATTATCTCCTTTCACAATTGAAATCTAAGGTGGATGCTCTAGCAGAAGGTATTGAGTGTAAAGAGTTGCAGGATTTAGTTCATGTGTCTGAACAGGTGGGTAAACATTCCTTGCAATGTGGTTTTGATGCTGTGCAGGCCTCCTCGAGGGTGGCTGCCACTGGTTCTGTTCTTCGTAGGCATGCCTGGTTGAGAGATCAGAATTTAGCTGAGCATGTTAAAACAAGGATTTTGGATGCTCCTTTGCAGTCTGATGTGTTTGGTTCGCCTGTGGAAGCAGTCTTAAAGAAAATGGAGGACAAGGCTAAGTCTATGCAAACTGTTAAGGATTTTTTGCAGGTGCAGCCTCCGAAGTTTAGTAGAAATTGGCCTACTAAGGGATGGACTTATCCTGCTTATGATTCCCAGTCTAGGGGTAGGTCTAGACGTGGTAGGGGCAGAGCTCAAGGATGTTCTTCGTTTTCCATTGCTGCAGTCCTTACTATTGGGTATAGTCCGCGTCCAGTCGGCCCGAATACCAGAGTATAAGGCTGACGTCGGTCATGGCGCCTTAGACTGACGTCAGTACGTCAGGGTACTAATGCGCATGACCGACGTCATATCCTCAGTCTTTTTGCCGCATGGTCCGATGCAGAAGCAGTTTTATGAGTGCAGGTTGGCGTTCTGAAATATTTCCGAAACCGGAGTTTCAGACCGAAACAGAGTTGGCTAAGTACCCTGTTGGGGAACATTTTGGTTTTTTCTTGCCTCAGTATTTTACCGGATGTCAGAAAAAGTGAATAACTGTATTTCTTGTGGAAACAGATACCTCATAGGGATTACCATACCTTGTGTATACCTTGTTTAGGGCCTGAGCACGACGTTGTTGGTTGCCGCTCTTGTGCTAGGTTTAACAAACGCACTATTAAGAGGAGGTTAGACTGTGCCAGGTTAGTGTTTGGGAAGCGTTGCAATTATAAAATGCCGTCGGATGCTCCGGCCGCTTCGGAAGCGCAAGGACAAATCAGTGAAACCTAGGGTTGATGAACCGCCAGTCCCGGACGTCGGTTCTTTAGAAGGCTCAGTGGAGCCAGAGGTTTTGCCAGGAGTTTCCATGGAGTCTCAGGCAGAAACTTTACTATTACAGGATGTGCCTTCTCAGGAGGTAGGCCAGGCTGAGGGGCTTCTCGTAACTGTTCTTCCCTCTCTTCCCAAGGTAGTTAGAGCTTCTCCTTCTGTTGCCAAAACTTCTTTGAGAGGTAGGCCTAGTTCAGCTTCAGTGGGGCTTCTCCTAGCATTTCGGGTTCTGTACCTAAGAAACATATGCTTAAAATGGCAGAAGATTTGCTTACTTTGCTTAGGGGTTCTATGGCCCCGCCTGATAAGAGGCCTAGGGTGGAACCGAGTTTGATAGTTTTGAACAATGTTCAGAGGCTTCAGAGTCTTCATGCGGAAGACTTGCAGGAGTATCCTACTTATTCTGATTCTGATGTGGATGATTCCACTCCTACAGCTTCTCCTCCTGAGGATTTCTCATTTTCAGAGACTCTGCATTCCATGAGGGAGCATTTTAAATGGGAAGGCCAGGATTACTCTGATTCCAGGAAAAGGCTTAGGGAATTCTTGTTTTGCCCCAGCATAGGCCCTTAGCTATTCCTCCTGTGTTGAATGTGGTGGAAGATGTTTTGCAGAGGCTTCCCTGAACCCTGACTCTTTGCCTCCTGCTCCTGTTAAACCTGATAGGTATTATAGGGTGCCCGAAGCTCATAAGTATTTGTTTAAGAGTCCTAGGGCGTACCCAGAAACTGTTTCTCAGGGGCCTAAAGGTGTTAAAGCTTCTGTGGTTAAAAATCCTGTTCCCACTGATAAAGAGGCAAGGGCTTTGGATAGGTGGGGAAAGAAAGTGTATACTTCTTCCACTCTAGCCATGAGAGCGTTGAATTGTCAGTTTCACATGCTAAAATATCAAAATTATCTCCTTTCACAATTGAAATCTAAGGTGGATGCTTTGGCGGAAGGTATTGAGTGTAAAGAGTTGCTGGATTTGGTTCATGTGTCTGAACAAGTGGGTAAGCATTCTTTGCAATGTGGTTTTGATGCTGTACAGGCCTCCTCGAGGGTGGCTGCTACTAGTTCTGTTCTTCGCAGGCATGCCTGGTTGAAGGATCAGAATTTAGCTGAGCATGTTAAGACAAGGATTTTGGATGCTCCTTTACAGTCTGATGTGTTTGGATCGCCTGTGGAAGCACTTTTAAAGAAAATGGAGGACAAAGCTAAGTCTATGCAAACTGTTAAAGATTTTTTGCAGGTGCAGCCACCGAAGTTTAGTAGAAATTGGCCTGCTAAGGGGTGGACATATCCTGCTTATGATTCCCAGTCTAGGGGTAGGTCTAGACGTGGTAGGGGCAGGGCTCAAGGTTCTTTCAGGCCTAGATCAGGGAGTTCACCTGCTCAGACTTCTGGTGAGGGCAGGGGTCAGTCCTTTCGTAAACAGACCCAATGACCTGCCTTTTCAGCTGCCAGTGGATTCTCGTCTGGCAGCTCCTTTGGGAGGAAGACTGTCTCTTTTCAAAGAAAATTGGGATTTAATTACTCAAGACAGATGGGTGTTGGATATCATTCACCACGGTTACAGGTTTTATTTCCACACAATGCCCCTTTCAAAGGCATGCCAGACGTTCCTCCTCCACAAAGAAAAGAGGCTCACAAGCAAGTTTCTCAGTTACTCCAGATGGGGGCCATTCAGCCAGTCCCTGTATCAGAAAGGGGCCTAGGATTTTATTCTCGCCTGTTCCTAGTACCAAAGAAGGGGAACACGTGGAGACCAATTTTGGATTTATCTCTCCTCAACACTTATCTGGACATTCCCAAGTTCAAGATGTTGACGTTACAACAACTTTTACCTCTGCTGGGCAAAGATCACTGGATGGTAACTTTAGATCTCAAGGAAGCTTACCTTCATGTGCCTATAAGGCTAAGTTGCAGGAAGTATCTGCGGTTTCGAACTGGAAATTCTCATTATCAGTTCTCTGCATTGCCCTTTGGCTTATCTACTGCCCAGAGTATTCACAAAGGTTCTGGCTCCAGTGATAGCTTATTTCAGGCTTCTAGGAATTCAAATCTATCCTTACTTGGACGACTGCCTGGTTCTGGCTCAAGAAAAGGAAGACCTTCTACAGCATCTGGAATATGTTATAGCAGTGCTAAGATGCCTAGGGTATTCTGTGAACGAAATAAAGTCCAGTCTAGTACCCTCTCAAGACATGTGCTTTCTGGGTGTGAGACTGAATACAGCAGCCCAGATGGCCTTTTAACCCGGACAAACAAAAGAGTCTGTCACTTTACTTCCATCAACTATCTCATCAGTCCGTGCTGACTGCAAGGACAGTCCTTCAAGCATTAGGGTTCATGGCATCTTGTATTCTGGTGCTTCCCAATGCCAAACTGCATATGAGGAAGCTACAATGGTATCTCAAAAATGTATGGACACAGCACTGCCAGGATTTGGACACTGTCATTCAAATAATACCTTGCCTTCAAAAGAATTCTTGTGGTGGGCTCAGGAATGTCACCTAAACAAGGGACTCTCTGTGACCCGGCCAGAGGCAAGTCAGATTTTAACGACAGATGCCTCGGACATTGCTTGGGAGCTCATCTAAATGGAAAGTGGATACAAGACAAGTGGCCTGCCAGACTACAGCATCTACATATCAACATGAAGGAGATGTTAGCAGTCCAGTTTGCATTAATGGCTTTCAAGGAGTTACTTCTTCCAGGGCAGGTGTTGATTCTAACAGACAACACAACTGTCATGTGGTACATCAACAAGCAAGGGGAACACATTCTTATCCTCTATGCAGGCAAGCAATGATTTTATGGGAGACTGCGCTAAGCTTGCAACTAACTCTTCAGGCAAGGTTTCTGCCAGGAGCACAGAACTCCTTAGCAGATGTGTTAAGCAGACAAATCATGGATCCCCACGAGTGGAAACTGGATCTTCATGTATTTCAGAAATTGACAGTGTCTTGGGAACTCCAGACATAGATCTGTTCGCTTCTCCACTAAACCACCAGCTGCCAAAGTATTGCACAAAGGGGTTTCATCACACAGCTTGGAAAGTGGATGCTCTGTCTTTCAGTTGGAAAAACCTTCATGTGTATGCCTTTCCACCTCTGCCTCTTCTTCCAAAGGTACTATTAAAGGTCAGACAAGACAGGCCAAGGATGATTTTGATAGCTCCAGATTGGCCTCGGCAACACTGGTACCCACTACTACGGAGTCTGGTAAAGAAGCCTCCATGGCCTTTACCTCTGATTCCTCATCTGTTATCTCAGAGGGACGGTAATCTGCTCAATGTCAAGCTTCACTCTCTTCATCTAACAGCCTGGCGTATTCTGTGTTGAAACACAGCAGGTCTCAACTTCCTCAACAAGTTTTAAATGTGATTATGGAAGCTAGAAGACCTAGTACAAGGAGTACAGAAAAATGGAAGAGATTTTTATTTTGGAGTACAGCAAAGAATTTGGAGATTTCTGAGCCTAATTTGAGTGTGGCTCTTCAATATCTTACTGAGTTATTGGACAAAGGTTTGTCCTTCTCTTCTATTAAGATTCATGCTGCAGCAATTTCAGCTCACTATGATTGTGACCCACCTTTGTTTTCGCATCCTTTGTTCAAGCAGTTTCTTAGAGGGGCAAAGAATATAAGACCCCATGAGAGCTCCTACTCCTGCTTGGGATCTCAATTTTGTGTTGGAAAAACTTACTCTACAACCTTTTGAGCCTGCAGCTACTGCTGAATTGAAATACTTGTCATGGAAGACTGCTTTTCTGTTGGCTATTACTTCTGCAAGAAGGGTGTCTGAGTTGCAGGCCCTTATGGCAGTAGAGCCCTTTTGATTTTCCATAAGGATAGGGTATCATTACGCACTAATCCTTCCTTTATGCCTAAGGTGGTTTCTAGTGTGGCTTTAAACCAAACTATTCATTTGCCTACTTTTATGCAGACCCTCAAAATAAAGGGGAAAAGATTTTGCACACTTTAGATGTACACAGGCAATTGCGTTATTATTTAAGCAGGACTAAGAATTTTAGGCAGTCTCAGCAGTTGTTTGTTTCTTTTGCTTTGAGTTCACAGGGCAAGCCTGTGTCAAAACAAACTATTTCTAGGTGGATTGGCTTTGCATTGCATTTTGTTATTCCCATCATGGCAAGGAGATTCCAGCTGGGATTAGGCCTCATTCCACTAGGGCTACTGCCACTTCAACAGCATTTCTAAGGGGTGGCAACTAAGGATATTTTGGAAGCAGCTACTTGGAGTTCAGTGCATACTTTCTCTAAGCATTATCACCTTCCTATCTACTCTAAGTCTAGGGCTGGTTTTGCCACAGCTGTTTTGCAAGGCATGTTGTCACCTCCTACTTCTTTATGATTTGCCAGCCTCCCTTACCTCTGCTTTGGGATTCTACCCAATAGTCAGGACTGCAGCAATGGCTAACGAAGAACATAGTACAGTTTTGTACCTACCATAAATGTAGATGTGCGAGGATTCCATTGCTGCAGTCCAATTTACCCTCCCTCCTTCCCCTCTGTGTTTAGGGGTGGTTGTGTAGGTGAGTTTACATGTTTCTATTTTTGTATATATTCTTGTATATATTGTACATGTTTTTGGTGCAGGTATTTTGGGCCTTGTCTTTTTAGGGTCTTCTGACATCTGGGGCAAGAAAAGACTGAGGATATGACGTCGGTCATGCGCATTAGTACCCTGACGTACTGACGTCAGTCTAAGGCGCCATGACCGACGTCAGCCTTATACTCTGGTATTCGGGCCGACTGGACGCGGACTATACCCAATAGTAAGGACTGCAGCAATGGAATCCTCGAACATCTACATTTATGGTAGGTACAAAACTGTACTTTCTTTTAGGCCTAGGACATGGAGTTCCCCTGCTCAGACTTCTGGTGAGGGCAGGGGTCAGTCCTTTCGTAAGCAGACCCAATGACCTGCCTTTTCAGCTGCCAGTATATTCTCGCCTGGCAGCACCTTTGGGAGGAAGGCTGTCTCTTTTCAAAGAAAATTGGGATTTAATTACCCAAGACAGATGGGTTCTGGATATCATTCACCACGGTTACAGGTTTTATTTCCATACCATGCCTCCTTTCAAAGGCATGCCAGACATTCCTCCTCTACAAAGACAAGAGGCTCACAAGCAAATTTCTCTGTTGCTCCACATAGGGGCCATTCAGCCAGTTCCTGTGCCAGAAAGGGGCCTAGGATTTTATTCTCGCCTGTTCCTAGTACCAAGAAGGGGAACACGTGGAGGCCAATTTTGGATTTATCTATCCTCAACACTTATCTGGACATTCCCAAGTTCAAAATGTTGACGTTACAACAGCTTTTACCTCTGCTGGGCAAGGATCACTGGATGGAAACTTTAGATCTCAAGGAAGCTTACCTTCATGTGCCTATAAGACTAAGTTGCAGGAAGTATCTGCGTGAGCTGGAAATTCTCATTATCAGTTCTCTGCATTGCCCTTTGGCTTATCCACTGCGCCCAGAGTATTCACAAAGGTTCAGGCTCCAGTGATAGCTTACTACAGGCTAAAAGGAATTCAAATCTATCCTTACTTGGACGACTGCCTGATTCTAGCTCAAGAAAAGGAAGACCTTCTACAGCATTTGGATTATGTCATAGCAGTGCTAAGATGCCTAGGGTATTCTGTGAACGAAATAAAGTCCAGTCTAGTACCCTCTCAAGACATGTGCTTTCTGGGTGTGAGACTGAATACAGCAGCCCAGATGGCCTTTTTAACCCCGGACAAACAAAAGAATCTTTCCAGTTACTTCCATCAACTATCTCTTCAGTCCGGGCTGACTGCAAGGACAGTCCTTCAAGCCTTAGGGTTCATGGCATCTTGTATTCTGGTGCTTCCCAATGCCAAACTGCATATGAGGAAGCTGCAATGGTATCTCAAAAATGTATGGACACAGCACTGCCAGGATTTGGACACTGTCATTCAAATAATACCTTGCATTCAAAAGGAATTTTTGTGGTGGGCTCAGGAATGTCATCTAAACAAGGGACTCTGTGACCCGGTCAGAGGCGAGTCAGATTCTAACGACAGATGCCTCAGACATTGCTTGGGGAGCTCATCTAAATGGGAAGTGGATACAAGACAAGTGGCCTGCCAGACTACAGCATCTACATATCAACATGAAAGAGATGTTAGCAGTCCAGTTTGCATTAGTGGCTTTCAAGGAGTTACTTCTTCCAGGGCAGGTGTTGATTCTAACAGACAACACAACTGTCATGTGGTACTTCAACAAACAAGGGGGAACACATTCTTACCCATTGTGCAGGCAAGCAATGATTTTATGGGAGACTGCGCTCAGCTTGCAACTAACTCTTCAGGCAAGGTTTCTGCGGAGCACAGAACTCCTTAGCAGATGTGTTAAGCAGTCAAATCGTGGATCCGCACGAGTGGAAACTCGAGCTTCATGTATTGCACAAATTGACAGTGTCATGGGGAACTCCAGACATAGATCTGTTCGCTTCTCCACTAAACCACCAGCTGCCAAAGTTTTGCACAAAGAGGTTTCATCACACAGCTTGGAAAGTGGATGCTCTTTCTTTCAGTTGGAAAAATCTTCATGTGTATGCTTTTCCACCTCTGCCTCTTCTCCCAAAGGTGCTTCTAAAGGTCAGACAAGACAAGCCAAGGATGATTTTAATAGCTCCAGATTGGCCTCGGCAGCACTGGTACCCATTACTGAGGAGTCTGGTAAGGAAGCCTCCATGGCCTTTACCCTTGATTCCACACCTGTTGTCTCAGAGGGACGGTCACCTGCTTAATGTCAAGCTTCAATCTCTTCATCTAACAGCCTGGCATATTCTGTTTTGAAAGACAGCAGGTCTCAACTTCCTCAACGAGTTTTAAATGTGATTATGGAAGCCAGAAGACCTAGTACAAGGAAAGTGTACGCAGAAAAATGGAAGAGATTTTTATTTTGGAGTGCAGCAAACAATTTGGAGATTTCTGAGCCTAATTTGAGTGTGGCTCTTCAATATCTTACTGAGTTATTGGACAAAGGTTTGTCTTTCTCTTCCATTAAGATTCATGCTGCAGCAATTTCAGCTCACTATGATTGTGACCCACCATTGTTTTTGCATCCTTTGTTCAAGCAATTTCTTAGAGGGGCAAAGAATATAAGACCCCACGTAGAGCTCCTACTCCTGCTTGGGATCTCAATTTTGTGTTGGAGAAACTTACTCTACAACCTTTTTGAGCCTCTGACTACTGCTGAATTGAAATATTTGTCATGGAAGACTGCTTTTTGTTGGCCATTACTTCTGCAAGAAGGGTTTCTGAGTTGCAGGCCCTTATGGCGGTAGAGCCTTTTTGATTTTCATAAGGATAGGGTATCTTCATTACTAATCCTTCCTTTATGCCTAAGGTGGTTTCTAGTGTGGCTTTAAACCAAACTATTCATTTGCCTACTTTTTATGCAGATCCCCAAAATAAAGGGGAAAAGATTTTGCACACTTTAGATGTACACAGGCAATTGCGTTATTATTTGAGCAGCAGTCTCAGCAGTTGTTTGTTTCTTTTGCTTTGGGTTCGCAGGGCAAGCCTGTGTCAAAACAAACTATTTCTAGGTGGATTGGGTTTTGCATTGCATTTTGTTATTCCCATCATGGCAAGGAGATTCCAGCTGGAATTAGGCCTCATTCCACTAGGGCTACTGCCACTTCTACAGCATTTCTGAGAGGGGTGGCCACTAAGGATATTTTGGAGGCAGCTACTTGGAGTTCAGTGCATACTTTCTCTAAGCATTATCACCTTCCTCTCTACTCTAAGTCTAGGGCTGGTTTTGCCACAGCTATTTTGCAAGGCATGTTGTCAGTTCCTGCTTCCTTGTGATTTGCCAGCCTCCCTTACCTCTGCTTTGGGATTCTACCAATAGTTAGGAGTGCAGCAATGTGGAATGCAGAACATAGTACAGTTTGTACCTACCATAAATGTAGATGTTAGGATCCACATTGCTGCAGTCAATACCCTCCCTCCTTCCCCTCTGTGTTTAAGGGTGGTTGTGTAGGTGAGGTTATATTCTGGTAATTTTGTATATATTGTACATATTTTTGGTGCAGGTATGTTTGGAATTTTTGGTTTTGGCCTTAGCTTTTCAGGGTCTTCTGACATCTGGGGCAAGAAAAGACTGAGGATATGACGTCGGTCATGCGCATTAGTACCCTGACGTACTGACGTCAGTCTAATGCGCCCTGACCGACGTCAGCCATATACTTTGGTATTCGGGCCGACTGGACAGCGGACTACCCAATAGTTAGGACTGCAGCAATGTGGATCCTCGAACATCTACATTTATGGTAGGTACAAAACTGTACTTTTTAGGACAATGTTGCCTTCTCTGCAGCTTTGCTTCTTGTAATGGCCACAACCTGAGATTGCAGCAGTGCACCCTGCGGTTGTCTCAAAAAAAAAAAAAAAAACAAACCTTGCACAAGTGTACTTTAAACATCAAGACTAGTCCGAATATAAAACTACAAATGTGCACTTGCATGATGTATTCTTTTTCTTTTATTTGTTGGGAACTGTGGTAATGTTAATTGCATAAGTTAATCTTGTGCATCTCAGCACATCTTTTCCTAATCTGTTGTGTGCAAGTACCTGTCTATGCTACATACAGTTATGCACGGTAGAGTATTGACCATCTTTGTGTATTTGTGGGTATACTTATGTACTTTTTCCCTCTCTTCTAGATGGCCTTGGAGGGATTGGTCTGGGTTTAGGACCTGGAGGCCAGCCACTTGGTATGAACAGAGGCATGGGAATGGGAAACATGGGCCCAGGACCTGGTGGTGAGAACAGTTTCATTTCATAAGTGAATCAAGCTATAACATGTTTCATATGCAGCTATGTGTACCTTTACTAATGAAAGCTCTGATGGTGTCAATTTTCATTCCTTCCTTAACTGATGGATTCTGATCTGATCCTCTAGCGTTGTTACCTCACAGCAAGAGGTTCTCCCGTTCGATTGTCTGCTTGGCTTGGGGGGAGTGCCTTCTGTGTGGAGTTTGCATGTCCTCCCCGCAGTTGGGTAGCGTTCGAAAGATATGCGTGCGTAAATGGGCATGCCTTCTTTGAAGGTTGGGCGTCGAGCTGGCACCTCGGCATTTCGTTAAAATCTACTGCCAATCATTAGCGGACCGGAGTTCCTCTGTGGTGACCCCTTACTGGGAAAAAGCCGAAAGAAAAACAACAACTTATTCCTTTTTTGTAGTTACTGCTATTGTGAAAAAAGGTCCCTCTGGTTTTAAAGTGTCAAGTGTGGTCATAAACGTGCTGTCTGATGGCCCACACAGTGTTTATTGCCTAGGGCCACATCTGCACGACGATTGCTCTGTCATAATTTCAACCCTAGGGCTCTTGCGGAGAGGAAAAATAAAAACCATCTTCCTTTGGAGAAGCAATATCTGGAACTCAATCTCCCAAAGATAACGCTAAAGAAACCAAGCTTTCATCTTCCACCTCAGCTTCAGACCCATCTAGGAAGACACAAGTTGGATCTGAAAATATCCCAGAGTACTTCCTCCTTGGATCTGATGAAGAAAATGGGGAGGGATCAGGCTATTTTGGATTTGACCAAAAAAAAAAAAACTGGATCCTCCTGACTAGAGTCCTGTAAATGTTCGCGTTCACTGTTTCACCCTCACTTGAGATATCCTGCTGTGGAAGCCCTTGGCCGGCCTGACTACCAGTGTAGAAATTTCCCCCCTCCTAAGGCTGGCAAATGTCTTATGTCAGTACGCTTGAGTATAACAGGAGCCAACCAACACCATAACATCAGTCTTTTCTTGCCATTGGAGCCTGAAGCAATGTTTCAGCACATCTGTTGGTCCATACCAAGTAGTCTAAAGCCAAGTAGCCTGTTGGAACATCTTTTTTTTTTTTTTTTTTTTCTTTTTCTTTCCTTGCTTTATTCCATGTTTGTCTTCACCACACCGAGACTTTCATACATGTCACCTGTCTGGGCCTGGATCATAAGTCCCTACTTGCCGTTTGTGCCCATTTCAGTTCTAGGATTATCGTGCATAGACCTTAAATCTTGGACATCTTAATCTATCTACCTCGCATTGTCCAATGAGGTCTGATGGTCATCCTGAGGTTGAGCTCCTCAAGTGTATGAAGGACAAGGAAAAAAGCCCCAAGATTAGGGCCTCTGGTGACAACCGTTTGTCTGCCAGTCCCACTAGGCTTATCACTGAAGAAGACAAGGTGCTTTCACAGCCCCTTTCTGCGACCGAGGGGAGTGGGTAACGTCAGACCTTCCAGGAGACAACCCACACCTCCATGGGATCTCAGTTTTGTTCTGGAAAAAATTAACACAACCCTCCTTTGAGCCGGCAGCTTCTGATAAATTAAACTTCTTAGCCAATAAAACGGCAGTCTTCTAAGTTATCTCAGCTAGTAGGGTCTCTGAGCTGCAAGCTGTCATGGCAGTGGACCTGTTTCTTATATTCTCCCCAGAGTATCACTCTGACTAACCCATCCTTTTATGCCCAAGGTGGTCATGGACACAACCTTGAATCGAGCTATAAACTTGACCACCTTCTCCAAGCCTCTGAACGAGGAGGTGAGAATCCTTCACTCCTGGGTTATGCACAGACCGCTCCACTACTGTCTTGACAAAACTAAGACTTTCGGACCAACTCTGTATCCTTTACCATTGGCTCTGAAGGGAAACCGGTTTCCAGACCATCTAGTGTTTGTGCCTTCTAGGGTGTTGTCACCCTTTTTGGAATGGCACTGGACCAAGTCTCCCTGTCTTACCTCGACTCGTTCGTCCCGAAGTCTGACGGAAGATATGGAAAGAATGATGTGGAAGTTCATCTCTGCATAGATCCTTGCTGGCTCCTATCCCCTCTGGTCAGGAGGACCATCCATCAACCCACACACGCACACACACACGCACTTGAAGCTCCTCCTGTGATGCTTTTGGTTGCTTCTGAGTTCCTGGATCTGAGTCTTGCCGGTCTGTCTGGCTCTGATTCAAGGATAACATTATCTTCAGATCCAAAGATTACTCTGGAGTGCTCTGGTTGAGATTTCTTCGGATTTGGATGAGACTGAGTCAAAGCTTCCATGTCTGGTCTGAGGTGTTGGTGTGAACTCCAAAGTTTTCAGAGCTGTCTCTGCCCCTCTTCCCTGGAGCATTGGCAGTGGATAGCTCTGCTCCGGCTTCCTCCTCAGAGTTTGCTTTCAGAGCAGGGAAGGACTGTGGTCCAGAATCTTGCCTTCTCCGTGCCGGAGTGCCATCTTGCCAGGACGATCGGCCTTAGAGGTTGTGAAAAGTGTGTTCTCTGCTCTGACAGGATGAATTGCTCTAACCCTCTCGGATCCTAAGCCTTCTAACCTGATGTCTCTTCACTTAGACCCTCATTCTTTACCACAGGAACAGCCAGTCTGAGATCTCATGGTGTCTGTTTCTAAAGATACCTCCCCGAAGTACCCCACTGAGGAGGTTTCTAGGGAGAAGTGCAAGAGAGGAAGCACTGGAACACATGGACTGTCCACAAGAGTTGGTCATGGTGGAATATAGACTTCAATGAAGGTGAAGAGTCCCCATGATTACCTCCAGAAGAAGTTTCATTTGGAGACCTCCTTGGTCCTAAAACAGAGATGTGGTTAGACCCCCAGCAAGTGTTCATCTGAGGAGTCCGCATTCCTGGAGGCTTTCAGTACTGGCCCGTCTATCCTCCTGGGTTACCCTGCCCTACCGATCAGATCATTGATTTGGTGTCTTGGTGGGTGTGGAAGGAACCTGATGCAGTTGAACCCATACTCAGAAGACCAGACAAAATTCTGGCACTACCTTCAGGGAAGGAGTTTTGGGCAAAAGGGGTGCTTGTTGCTGCCATGGTCGTGGTGATGGCCACCAAAAAGGAACTGGCCAAACAGTTCCACTGTTCATCCCCCTAACGGAGTTTAGGGCGATGGGCATGTTTGGGAAGAGTGTCTGTGTTTCACACTGATCTGTTTGGCACATTTTACTAGGTTAGAGGGATTTGATCAAGAGGCTTTCAAATACTGTCTCAGGTTTTATTTCTGCAGAGGTGCAATCATCTGACTTCTCAGTTGGCTACCCCTGCAATCTATTTCAAATTCGTCTATGTGGCTTATGTCACATGCAGCCAAAGCCACCTCAAGGGCAGCGGGTTCAGGCATGTCCATCAGAAGACGTTCCTTGATGCTGTTGTGATTTTGCAGGGCCCTTCAAGTCTTAGTTTGTCAGTGCTCCCTGTGATGGCACTTCTCTGTTCAGCCCAACAGTGAAAAACTTTATCCAAGTGCGAGAAGGATGGAAGGACCCCATCTGCAGTGGGTGTACATTTTTTCGACCCTTTCACATAGTTTTCAACCATATCGCTGATTTCTTGAGAGAATGTGGTTCAGGAAATCCCAGGGTTCTTTCCAGGATGGGTGTGGAGTAAGTTCCCCCAGGGGCAGAGGCCCCCAAAACTAGGGGTCCAGAGATGGTCTTACTAGTGCTTCTGAAAGGAGGCCCGATTGCCCACCTGTGGAGGCAATCTGGGTCTATTGTCCCTGCACCAGAGAGCCTGACTAGGCATAAGATACTCTGGTGTAGAGTATTGTCTCCATAGGCTATATAATACCCTTTTCCCTTCTGCCTCCAGTCTGATTCCCGACATTCCACCCATTCAAAGGGAAGAAGCAGCAATTCAGATACAAAAGCTGCTAGAAAAAGGTTCATCCAAGAGGTGCCACCAAACAAGATAGAATCCAGAACTTACTCGAGGTTCGTTGTTGGTGCCAAAGAAAATTGGGGACTGGAGACCAGTTTTGGTCTCAGCAAATTGAACAAGTCAGTTCAACATTCCAAGCTTTGGATGGTCATGGTTAAATTCATTCTTCCTTTCCTGGGCAAGGATGACTGGATATGCTCGATAGTACTCACCTGTTAGTCTGTCACCTGATGGTCTATCACATAAAGATGAACAAACTATCCAGAAGGTATTTTCTCTTCCAGGTGGGAGCCGGTCACTACCAGTTCAGAGCTCTGCTCTTTGGTCTCACCACAGCCCCCCAAGGTGTTCACAAACTACATGCCAGTAGTAGCAGTTTACTTGAGACTGCAGGGATTCCGGGTGTTTACATACCTGTACAACTGGCTCATTACTACCCTGACCAGGCTTCAATTGAAAAGGGCAAGAAATCAGTTTCTGGAGACTTGTTCTCATCTGGTTATAACCATAAACTAAACTCTAATGGCACAGTGGAAACAGGCACAGCCAAAGCCCAATAATAAAGCCAAGTATTTAATGAAGCGCTTTTCGTTATTGTAGATACAGTAACTTTATCAGATAACATTTGAAAAACTTTTAAACCACATTTAAATAGTCTTTAAAACATATGACCTCATTAAGCCAACCAGAACAGTTCATTTGAAAAAATCACAATGCAGAACACAAAATTAAAGGGATACAAGCCTCAAAAACATTACTGTCAAATGCTTTAGCGTAATTAAATGAAACTTTAAGTCTTAAAATAATCACTACACTAATTTTAACTCCGATCATTTAAAACAAGTTTTAACCAGTTTAAAAACTATTTGTCAACAAACTTATACATGCGGCTAGGTAATTCAACGCTGACTGTAATTTTTCACACACTTTAGATGTTTAAAACTAGTTTTACCTCCTCTAACTTAAGTTTTGACAGGCACAAATGTTACATGCTTTGTTTAGTCCGGGGTTACTAAAGGCATTCAATACTAACTGCCAATATAATTCTAACTCTTCAAGTTGTAATGAAACTGGACCTTCTCTTACATTAAACTGGTTAAAACTGTTTTAAATGATTGGAGTTAGAATTAATGTGATTGTGTTCTGCATTGATTTTTTTTCAAGTGCACCGTTCTGGTTGGTTTGAGGTCATGTGATGTTTTAAAGACGTTATTTAAATGTGGTTTAATTTTTTTTCAAATGTTATCTGATGAAGTTACTGTATCTACAGTAATGAAAAGCGCTTCATTAAATACTTTGTTTTATTATTTGGCTTTGGCTGTGCCTGCTTCCACTGTGCCATTACAGAGTTTTGGTTTGTTTTTTTAACTTTTATTTTGTATAACCATAAACTACAAGTTTCAACTAGAACCAACTCAAAATTTGGTATTTATAGGAGCAGTTTTCAACACAGTCAATGATTGTACTCTTGAGGGGGAGAGTGAAACTGTCCGATCACAGGTAAGAAAAAAAATCTGCAGTATCAAGATTTCAGCCTTCTTGGTCCTTCAAGCTCTAGGATCAATGTCTGCGACAGCCTTGGTATCTTTTGTAGCGTTTTATGAGAATACTCCAGTGGATGCTAGCAGCACAATGGTCTATGCGTTACCATCCCATGTCAACTCTGATACAAATCACTCAGACATGCAAGAGAGATGTCAGGTGGTGAATTAAATCCGGTCAAGTTCTAAAAGGCCGGCCATTCATTCACTCCCCCTCAGCCCAAGGCCATAGTGACCGTTTGGGGTGCATGTTAGTGTCCTAGAGATGAGCAGTGCTTTTAGCTTTGGAAGCCTTTCGGGATGCTCTCCCCTCAGGGACAATTGCAATTCAAACTGACAATGTCAGTAGTTTGGTACATGAACATAGAGGGGACTAGATCATACCACTTATTGAAAAGCACTGTGTGGCAATGGGGTGATCTCATCCAGCTGCTTTCTTTAGTAACACACATTCCTTGGAACTCCAGTGTGATAGCAAACAAATTGCGCAGGTACTTCTTGTCAAGAGACCTCTCATGAGACAGAAGGAAATTAAATTTTTTTTTTCTGTCAGTGGGGCCAGCCTTGGTGCGAACTTTTTGCTTTTCCCCTAAATGACAAATGCAGCAACTACTTTGCCCTAATTCCCCACAGGAAGATTCACCAAGGGATGCTGTATTTCACGATTGTCCCCTGGTCTACTTTGCCTGCCCATTGATTCCAAAATTTTTGCAGAAAGCTACCAGGTTGAAGAACAAAAGTCATCCTCGTTGTACTTTATTGGCCTCAACAGATTTGGTTTCCTTTTCTTTGGCTTCCCTTACTTAAAGAGCCTAGGGAGTCTGGAGTTGGATCCAGAATCCAATCTAACCTGGCTGTCGTGGTTCATCCACACATCTCAGACCTCAGGCTTACAGCCTAGTTTCTGCAATTCCATTAGTAGCCAGACAACTGATGCTCTGTTCCCTTGTCTGACGC
Organism: Protopterus annectens; assembly: GCF_019279795.1. Classification (NCBI taxonomy): domain Eukaryota; kingdom Metazoa; phylum Chordata; order Ceratodontiformes; family Protopteridae; genus Protopterus; species Protopterus annectens. Next base: position 102,815,358 of record NC_056747.1, read on the forward strand.
ATGTTTTTGTTTGATCACAAAACTTTAATGTGAAAACTTTATACAAGTAAATGGAAAAGATTTCTTTACTGGACACAACATAATCCTGTTGAGCCACTATCGGCTCCCCGAGTTTTTGGCTTTAAAAAAAGGGGGGGGTTAGTTCTTCATCCATTAAAGTTCAGTTAACATCGATATCCGATTTTCATATTGGATTTGAAGGATGGTCATTAGCCTCTCATAAACTGTGTAGAGCTTTCTTTTGAGGCTCTTTTTTTTTTTGAGACCGGTTGAAGGACCCTGGTACTGCAGGCACTAATCCCCCCCCCACCCCCCTTAGACATGCACACACGCACACGGACGAGCAGACACACACGGACGCACGCACAGACTGTGTTGCACTTAATTTAAAATAATTTTTTTTTCTCTCAAAACTGCATTTTACCGGATTTTGGCCTGGCACTCAAGTGTGGGGTCATTTATTGCACTGTTGTGATTATTTTGCTGCTTGTGTATCTCTGCTACCTTTAAACTACAGCAAAAAGAGAAAAAAAATCTTGCTTTTTTCCCCACTTTCTGAAAGTTAAGAAAGTTCAGTTACAGATTTGCTGTTCTGAACTGTTTGGAAGTTTCTAGAAGGCCAGTGCTTGTTTGGAAGTTTCTAGAAGGCCAGTGCTTGCTTGGGCTAAAGGGAAGTCTCTGTGTTAACCAGTGGGAGTGGTTAACACTGAACAGCCTGCCTGTCCCTGGAGGAGTGGTTACTGCCTAGAAGCTGTAGTTTTATTGGCCATTTTGGGTCCATTCTAAACTCCTTGATCTCTCTCTCTTAAAACCTTGCAACTCTCTTTTTGCGCAGTTTTGCGCACCGAGCAGCGTCTGGCAGCGCCGCCTAAACAGGTTTAAACTATTCCAGGCTCCACAAAGTCTGCTCTTCACTTTTTCCCTTGGAACTGTTCAAACTCTCAAAAGTAATCACTCTATTCTCTTTCTAAAGCCCTGAACTTGCTCAGCTCTTATAAGGAAACACTAACTAAAGCACTACACCCGCCTTGACGTCTCATAGGTATTAGGCTCCCGATTGGTCCTTCCTGATCAAGTGAAAAATCAGTTCCCTTCCCTAATCTGATCAGTAAAAAAAGTTCCCTATACTACTAATCTGGTATGTCCAAGGGTCAGTTTCAAGGTTACTCTCCAGTCCAGCTGGTGAATCTGGGAATTTTGAGGCAATGTTACAATTGCCTTATGTACACAGACAACCCTCTCCTCCTTCCAACAAACTCTTAATACATGTGAGAAATGCAGTTACACAGCCAAACTGGAGGCAGAGCTCTCTCAACCCAAGACTGGCACAGTCAGTCAGGAGGAAAAGGTAACTACCCACACCACAAATCCAGTCTCACACAGACCTATTGCATCTGCATACCCAACGCATAAACACACAAAAACGTACTCTGAGGCTCTAAATAAAAATCTGCCTAAACAGCAAAGACCTCCTAAGCAGATATCCAAGCAACAGCCACCCCTCAATACCCACGAATCGCATATTTCACAAAATCAGTTTGCCTCACAGCCCTTAAGGCCAAACACACCAAATACACTTGTTATAGGGGACTCTGTTGTCCGGCACACTGACGTCCTGCTCACCAGACTGAACAAGGAGAAGGTCACTGTAAGCTGCCTGTCGAGTGCCAGGATCCGCCACATAACGCAAGCACTCAAGTCACTCCAAAGCAAGCATAAGTATGACTCCATCATTGTCCATGCCGGACCTGAGACGTACCTCCCTGGACTACATGAAAAGAGACATAGAGGAGCTCTCTGACCATGTAGCCCCAGGCTGGTGTGACCCTGACCTTGAGTAGCATCTTGCCCTCACCAAGAATGATGCCACAGTATAAAGACAAAATGATCAGTTTCAACAGTTGGCTAAAGTATTGGTGTCATTCAAAGGGGATCCAGTGTCTGTCAGCCTGGGATGACATGCTCGACAAGCCACGTTGCTTCGCTAGGGATGGCTTGTACCTGTCACCCTTAGGCTTTCGTATACTGGCCAAGGCTTTTGCCACCCCTATAGTGCCTTTTTTAGGCAAGGCTCAAAGGACAAACCCACCTCCATAGATAACCCAAGGATAAAAAAACTAAAGGTAATGCTACTCTGTGCCAGAAGTCTAAACCTCAAGTTGCACGCACTCAAGGCTCTCCTCAGTATGGAGAAAATGTCTGTGCAGTAATAGAAACCTGGTTCAAGGCTCCTGAGAGCACCCCAGCACTGCCAGGTTATAACTCATACCATGTGTTTTGGCCCCAAAACTCGGACCAAAGCACAAAAGGAGGGGGAGTATCTATATTCATCAAAGATACCTACACCTCCAGGTTAGTGGCACTGCACGAAGCATCGGAAACCATCCATGCGCAACTAATAGCGGGCAAAACTGCCTTCAGGTTGTAGCCTGCTACAGAACACCCTCCCTATTACAGGAACCCCACTTGGCATTCCTGAGAACACTGGAGAATATGAATGTGTCTCCAAACACTGTTATTGGATGACTTCAACTACCCAAGCATTGACTGGGAAAACTACTCAAGCCCAAACACCCTCGCCCAACGGTTCCTTGAATTTATAAACTCCAAGGCAATGGGACAACTGGTCATCACTCCCACAAGAGGGAACAACATATTGGACCTGGTCATCACCAACATGGGGACTCTGTTCCACACCAGAGGTAAACCCCTCATTGGCAAGATCAGACCATAAACAAATTTCCCTGGGCATCCATATCCCGTCCCCCTCCCAGCCAAGGAAATCACTGTAAAGAATTTCTCAAAAGCCAACTTTGCACTTCTCAAGACTGAGGTGGAATCGTTCAAAGCCCCTGAGCCAGAGGATAATACAGCCCAATCTGCAGAATCCTTTACAAATGCATTCTATGAGCACCTGCAGGAATGCATGGATCATGCTATCCCAAATAAAACCAAGACTCACTCCTCCAAAAACAGGAGACCGGTCTGGTGGACCGCGGCCATAAATAAGCTATAAAACAGGAGGAGGAAGCTACTACATGACTGAGCAAAATCCCAAAAAGGAAAGGCATCTCTGATCAGTATTAGCAAGAAACTTCGATCCCTCATAAAATCATCAAAGACCAGCTTCGAAAGAAAAATTGCCCTAGACACTAAAGATAATCACAAGGCCTTCTTTAGTTGTCAGGAACATGGGCGGAAACTCCCAGATATGCTCTGAATTGTTGCATAACGGTACAAAATATACCGAACCTACAGACATAGCCAACATCCTGGCAGACAGATTCAGCACACCCCCCCCCCCCTTCCCCTCCAAAGGAGCAAATGCCTATCCCAACTGAATGTAACCTCCCTGACATCACAGATGCACAGGTGAAAGCTGCCCTCTCCAAAGCAAAAAACACAGCATCTATGGGACCGGACTGTGTCCCAGGCTGTGTCTTACACTAGCTCCAAGAACTGAACCCTCACATTAAGTCACTGTTCAAACTTAGCCTTACTACAGGATATGTACCCAAAGAATGGCGTACAGCTACAGTGGTCCCACTCCACAAAGGTGTTGCCACAACGGACCCTGGAAACTATCGCCCCCATAAGCCTGACTAGTCTGGTCTGTAAAGCTATGGAGCGTATTATCATAAACAAAGACATTGGGAGCCTCCAGACAGTGGACCCTACCCAATTCGGCTTTAAGGGCAGATCTTGCCTCTCAAACCTATTTGATTTCTTTGAAACAGTTACCAAAGCCGTAGATGAGGGCAAGGTAGTTCACACAGCCTACCTGGACCTCGCAAAAGCTTTTGACACAATACCCCACTCGGGCATCATAAATAAGCTTACCAGCTTAAATATCAACCCCTATATCACAAGATGGGTTGCAAACTGGCTCAGAGAGAGAACCCACATGGTCAGAATTGCAGGTGCCATGTCCGAATTGGCGTCCCACATGGCTCAGTTCTGGGACCTCTCTTGTTCAGTATACACTTCTCTGAGGTTCAGGCTAACACGGGGGGATTATGGCTGACAAAGTTCGCAGATGACTGCAAACTGGGGGCCATAATCGAGTCTCCAGCTGACACATGCATCCTCCAAAAGGGTCTCGGGGACTGATGCTTGGTGCCAGAGCCACGGCCACAAGCTAAATGCTAAAAAGTGCATAGTTATCCCCTTTGGGAAAAACAAGGTGGCCATAAATTACCACATAAGTGGTAATCCATTGAGTACGGAAGAAGAGATTTGGGGACCAACGTAGATAGCAATTTCTCCTTTGATAATCACGTTGCCAAAGTGGTTAGAAAGACCTTCTATATAGCCCACCTTATCACGAAAGGGTTCGCATCTAGATCAAGAGAGGTCATTGTGCCCCTCTGCTCGTCACTTATCAGGCCCATAATTGAATGCAATGCCCCTTTTGGGATGTACCTTACCCGACACCTGCAGCAACTGGAGAGACCCCAAAAGTACCTCACCAAGAGGATCATGGGCTACAAACAGATGTCCTATACAGCTCGACTAAAGAAAACTCCCAGCTCTACTGCCTACTCAGAGGCGATCTATGCCTGACGTACAAAGCCATGTCAAACCCAGAATTAATGGACATGCTCCACATTAAAAAATCCAAGTCCCTTAGAGCTACATAGTCCAGGGATCTAAACCTCAGCACAAAAATAAATAGGACATGCTGGAGGGACAGATTCATTTCCCAGAGGTTCCCCTCACTCTCGAATAGAATCCCAATTCATGTTGGACGCAGCCCCTCGCTGACCCTCTTCAAGCGAAATCTGGACGCGTGGATGGGAAATCGCAAATTCACCCCTGGGATCTCTTCTGTCCCTCTGCTAGACAGAGGCACAGTAAACTAATCTTAAAAGGGTACCTTCTGTGACCTACTTAGAGGCACAGTAGGCTAATCTAATAGGGAGGCGGAAGCCAAATACACTCTGGCTAGGCTTATAAATGCCCTAGGGCAGATAGCCTAGTATCTACCTATGAACGCACAGACTGACTCACAGTGCCACAACGACAGTAGATAAATGTGTCCTTTAAGTACCTTACTTGGAAAATTGTTTTTCTAGTAGCCATTACCTTTGCAGGACTAATTTCAGGTTCAAGCCTTTTCTTCAAAACCTCCATATTTTTATCTTTCATGAGGATGGTGACTGTACGAATAAATACCTCATTCCTTCGCAAGGTGGTACCAGAATCCAATATCCATCTGTTAATTTGCCAGTTTTCTTTCATCCTTTTGGAAACCAGGGTGAATACAGGCTTCATTTATTGGATGTTCATAGACAATTAAGTTTTTATTTGCATAGAACAAAAGATGTTGGAAAAATTGACCAGTCATTTCCTTTGCAGAATTGAAATTGGGTAAACCAGTGGCAAAAGTAATTCTAGCCATATGGCTGACTTGAGTGTATTTAATTTTATGTAGTAAATTGAGTATTTCCTTAGCCCAACTGGTACAAGCTCATTCAACAATGTCAATGGCAGGTTATTCAGTTTTTCTGTCCAGAGCATCCATGGATGACAAATGTGCAGCAGCAAGTTGGGCTACTCCCCATGCCTTCATTACTCTTCACCCCCTGGAGACAAGAATCTGATTTGTAGAGCATAATTTGGTTCAACTGTGCACAGGAATATCCCTTCTTAGAGTCTACCCAGGATTCTAGATAGTTGGCGACTCTGACCCATCAGTTGAGGAAAGAGGGAAAATTGACATCAGATAAAGAAGTTGTTTACTTACCATAATGTTCCATCTGTGTTCACTTACATTCTTCCTCTTCTTGCCCACCAGCCCCCATCCCTTCTGCTCAAAAACATCTGGACAAATGTGTTGAGAGACGCATCATTGTCCTTTATATTGAGCTCCAGATATAGGTCCTTCCTTTAATGAGCACATAATTTTACATTTCCAATATTTATGCATGTTAAATATTCCTTTTTCTCAAAATCGAGCAAGATGTGAGATGGCTTAGGGTTGGTACATTATGGGTAAGGATGACGCTCCAGAGCTTTTTGATTGCCATGAGCTGTAGTGATTAGTCTCATCAGAGGATCTGATCCCATCCCATCAGTTGAATGAAAATGGACAACATGGATGGAACATTATGGTAAGTACATAACTTTTTTATTGCTGCTTGTGTATGGAATTCCAAGTCAAGATTTTAATGCTTTGCAGAGTCGGTAGATTACCATTTTGATGTAAATGTTTATTGCAGAGTTGTTGTGCAGCTCTGTTAAATACTGTCCAAACAGCCTGTGTGTTTTATTGGATTGTATCAATGCTTGCTAGTATAATTAAGATTCCCTGTTTTGCTACCTCTGCATTCATTGCTTGAATCTGAGTTCTGACTGAGTGTGCTACTGAAACAACTAAATTGATAAGTATATTTTTTGGCACTTCTTTCCAAAGTTCTACAGTATTCTAATTGCATTTGCTTGATTGATTTAAGATCATATTTGCTGGCTTCTGATCTGTGTTATTTTTGTGAGTTGATTTTCCCCCCAGCCTGCCCTCTCTATTGGTGTTTTCTTTTTATACTTGGTGGCTTTGTAATTACCCGCCCCTACTGTATATTTGATCTGTGGCACTCCTCCCAGTCTAGTGTCTTTAGCTCATTCTACCCAATACAGAGTGGAAAGAAAAAAAAAATTTTTTTTTTGCACTTTATTCATCTGCTTACTGTTTGTGTTTCTTCCTACTTCATTATTTATTTTGCTCTTGCTGCCTGTTCTTAAAAGTACTTGGTAGCATTTATTCTGTTACATTTATTACTGCTGGTTAGTAGCCGATTAAATTGTAACTGTTAATGTTATGTAGTCCAATGTTGCCTACATTCTTCCCTGTGGGTTCGGAGCCAAACCTCGGCTTTGACTCTGCCATGCTCTAGCTCGAAGGCTTTCAATTGGCTGGGCTAAGAAGGTATCCCATGCTGCACTGCTCCCTTTTCCCAGATCTCGTTTGCCACACGTATAGCTCAGACGTGGTGTCGTTCTTGGCTGTGGCCAAGTAACTTTTTGTCTTTGGGATACTCTTGCTTCAAAAAAAAAAAGCTGTTTTCATAGCTGTGTTGTGTGTGTGTACTAGTTTGATCTGGTTTACAGTTTTTCTCGTGGTATTGTTTCTTTGTGGTGTCCCAATAAGTTTCCCCATACGGGCTAGGCCCGTTTCAGAGGACCTAATCCGCCCCTGTTCTTTCTGTGTTGCTTGTTAGTAGGTACCTATCCGTCGGGCTAGGGCCGTTAAAGTTAAAGGACCTAGTCCTTTCCCTGTGTTCCTGTTGGGACCGCTTATGTTAGAGGTCTTTGTGATTGTTGTTTTTTCTTTAGTTCCTGCGCTTGTGGCTTCTATATTAACGGTTGGTGGCTTTTCAGTTTCCTTCAGTATGTCTAAGGATACGAAAGAGCACAAGCCTTTGGGCTTTAAGAAATATACTAAATGTGGTTATAAAATGTCAGTCACTGATGGGCACTCTGTGCGTTTATTGTCTGGGGGGCGATTCATCTCCAAGAATTTTGTATGTTTTGCCATGCATTTAGCCGCGTGTTCTGGAGAGGAAGAACAAACTAATTTTGAAAGGACTTCTAAAACCCTCCTTCAAGGAGGATTTGGGGAGGACTTCTAGCTTCAAGTCCTCTCCCTCTAAAAAGCGATCTCCGGCTCCACTGTCTTCGGAGCTGCAGGAAGTTAGTGCATCGACTGAATCTGCTTTGGCTCCAAGTCCCTCTGAGCTGGTTGTGAAGGTGCTAGTTCGGAGTTTGTCTACAATTTTTAGGGCGGTCTCTCTCCTCGCAGGTCTCCGGAGAGGAGGTCTAAATCTCCTTCCTTATCTTCTAGGTCGTCCAGGACTCTTTCAGATGTGGATGTAGATAGTGGTACAGAGACTGCTCCAATCACCGGTACTGGCAAAATTGTTTTTTTTTTTTTTTGGCTCCAGCCTAGTCTGCTCTGGAGCCTGTCACCCAGCCAGCATCTGTACTTTGTCCTCCGAACGAATCTCAGCTTTTGGAGCCGGAGTGGTCGGCGCAGTCTGATGTCCCTGGGTTGGGTCCGATGGCCCATCCTGGCTTATTGGCTCTGGCTTCAGCTCCGACCCAGTCTGCTCTGTCTACGGGGTCCCAGGACTCATGGTTCCTCGGTCGGACCAGAGGGGGAGGCCTCGGGACACTTTTTGGCTCATATCCTCTCTCTCGGTGCTTCGGCACAGGGGAGCCTGACCCTGCTTCGGTTTCAGACCTGGTCCCTTCTGCTCAGAGGTCTTCCACGGCTGGTCGATCTTCGGAGCTGGGAGGGACTAGCTTTCGAGGTCATGCGGAGCATGCTGGCCAGGTCCTCAGCGGCATTTGGCACTGACACTGTCTCCTCCAGCTCCGGTGCGGGTTTCTGATCGCCCTCTATCTTTCAACAGGGGAGACCCAAGGCCTCAGGATACCCCCATGAGTGGTCCCCATATTTCTGAGGGCTCCTCAGTGTTTTTGCCTGAGGAGCCAGCCAGAAAAAATGTGCAAGAGGAAGCACATTGACTCCCAAGATGAGTCCCTCAAGTCAGACACTGACCTCTAGGAATCTGAGGGGTCCCCCAAGTCCTCCTCTGAGGATGTCTTTCTCTGACATCCTAGAAATTTTGAAGTGGAGGGGTGACTGGCCCTCCAAAGCTCCCTCCTAGGAGGAGTTTGTGTTCTTGAAGACCTTTGGGGCTCAGCCCTTTGCTTCCTGAGTATCTCCAGCCTTCGAACTTCTGGATCTGGTTTGTCTAAGGGTGTGGGAAATCCCTGACTCTGTGGAACCAGTCCCCAGGAGACCCAACAAATTCTTGTCTGCCCCCTCTGACAAAGTTTCTATCCAAGGGAGTTCCTGTAGATGCCATGGTGGTGGCAGCAGCCACCAAGAAGTAACTGGCTGAGACTTCATCTAGTGTCCATCCTCCTAACAAGGAGTCTAGGACCATGGACCGGTATGGGAAGCGTATGTTTTCAACGGCCTTTACTCTGCGGTCACTGAATTACTTATCACATTTTACACAGCTCCAAAGAGATCTCCTGAAAGAGCTTGGAGATGGTCTGCAGGGAAACGTTTGATTCAGTGGCTCGGAAGGTCAACGCTCAGATGTCTACCCTCAACTCTATTGCTAACTCCTCCATGACGCTGATCTCTTACGCAGCCGAAGGAGTGGGTAGAGCAGCAAGTTCGGGAGTTGCTCTTAGGAGATGCTCCTGAATGCGCCTCTGTAATTTCGCTGAGGCCTTCAAGTCTACGTTCACCAATGCCTCGTTTGATGGTTCCTCCTTATTCAGAACCAAGGTGAAAGACACTCTCACTAGGTGCGAGCAAGAGGAAAAAACTCTCTGCTGTGGGAGTCAGTTTTTCCCTCCCCTCTAGGCCTTATCCCAAGACCCAGAGGGGTGGGAAGATGTGGTGCAAAAAAATCGCAGAGGTTTTTTCATGACACAAGGTGCGTCCCCCTCCATAGGCAGGGGAGGGGGTGGTAATTCAGGTAGACGCCGCCCGCGTAACCAGGGAGACAGATTCCTTTTGTGGTTCTCCCTACCAGCACTCCTGATGGGAGGCCCGTGTGCATTTCTGGAGCCAGTCGGGGGTCGCATTGCACTATACCCAGAGGCCAGGCAAGGTATCACTCAGGAACAGTGGATATTAAAAATAGTTTCTGAAGGATGTTGCATTCCCTTCTCCAACTCCCCCTCCGATCAAAAAAAATCCCAGATGTTCCACCCAATCAAAGGGATTCCGCAGCTTCAGAGGTTTTAAAGCTGCTAGGAAAAGGAGCCATCTAGCATGTCCCCTCGGACCAGATCGGATTAGGGACTTACTCCAGATTTTTTTTGGTTCTGAAAAGGACAGGGGACCAGAGACCCATTTTGGATATCAGCAGACTGAACACCCATGTGAAGAAGTCAAACTTCCGAACGGTCACGTTGCAATCTATTCTCCCATTGTTGGGGAAAAGTGTGGATATGCTCCATTAACCTCAAGGATGCTTACTACCCTATAAAGATGGACAGGGCATCCAGACGTCCTCTACGCTTCCGGCTGGGAGCCAGTCATTTTCAATTTCGCGCCCTGCCCTTTGGTCTCACCACAGCCCCCAGGGTGTTCACCAAATGTATGGCTGTGGTGACGGTTCACTTGAGACATCAGGGATTCCAAGTGTTTCCGTACCTGGACGACTGGCTCCTTTATGCTACCATCAGGCATCTACTCCTACAAACCAGCGACGCCATTATCAAACTGTCAACAATTGGGTATCACTCTAAATTGGTAAAGGTATGCCTTGTTGCCCTCGCAGCGTGTCAACTTTATAGGCGCCTAGTTAACACCGTGCTTGAGGGCTTTTTTACCAGTAGAAAGGATTCAAAGTTTACAACAGGTGTACGCGTTGCTCCCTTTGAGAAGAGTAAAGGCAGGATTGATCCTCAAATTGTTGGGGATGATGGCTGTTACAATTATGCTGGTTCCTGTGGCGAGACTGCACATGAGGCTCCTTCAGTGGCTACTCTTCACCCAGTGGTCTCTACAACATCTTCCGCTTTCTCATCTTATAATATTCACAGACAGGTGCAAGCAGGATCTTCACTGGTGGCTTCACACCAGCATCCTCAATGCGGGAAAACCCTTCGTTCCATCCCCTCCGGTTGCCACAGTGACCACGGATGCCTCCCCGATGTGGTGGGGGGCATTATCTAGGCAGGACAGTCCAAGACACGTGGCAGGAACACGAGATGCATCTGCATATCAATGTCCCGGAGATGAGCAGTGCTACTAACGTTGCAAGCACTTCAGAGCTTTCTTCCTCTCGGGACACTTGCGATCCACTCAGACAATGTCGGTGGTATGGTATCTAAACATACTGGGAGGAACCAAGTCGTACCCCCTTTGCAGAGAGGCCATGCGAGTGTGGCAGTGGCTTCCCAACGTTTTCTTATAGCCACGCACATTCTGGGGAAGTCCAATGTGATTGCCGACAGTGAGCAGAGCTATTCTGATGCCTCACGAGTGGTCCCTGAACAATCAGGTTGCGGAGCAGATTTTCCGCAGGTGGGGTCAGCCTTGCTGCAACCTATTTGCCAGCCCCCTCAATACTAAATGCAGCAACTGTTTCACCCTTACCCCCCCCCCCCCCCCCGGGGGGAGTCACCCAGGGACGCTCTCACAATTGGCGCTCCGGTCTACTGTATGCCTTCCCTCCTGTTCCTTTGCTGACTAAGGTTATTCAGAAAGCACAATCTTTAGGAAGCAAAATAATTCTGATTGCTCCACACTGGCCTCATCAAATTTGGTTCCCCTTTCTCCATTCCTACCTAATGGACGCCCCCTGGATTCTGGACCCACAACCAGATCTGCTGACTCGTATGTTAGGACAGCTCCATCCCTCTCTTCAGACCCACCGGTTGACAACCTGGTTTCTCCACTTCCATCATTAGTCAGGCTTGATCATTTTTCGCCGGCAGTGGTTCATATTCCGTCTTCCTCCCATAAGCCTTCCACCAGAAAAATCTGTTCCAGTAAATGGAAGAGATTTTCCATATGGGCGCATGCAAGACCAAATTGATCCTTGTACCGCTCCAGTTTAGTCAGTCCTGGAGTTCCTCACCATGCTTTTCAACCAGGGATCAGCGGCCCCAACTGTTAAGGTCCAGTTGGTGGCTATTTCCACCTTTCACGTCGCTGATGAGCCTAGTCTTATGAGACACAGACTTTGTAAGGCATTCCTGAAGGGCACTATACTGCTTCGTCCACCAGTCTTTGACCCAGTTATGCCTTGGGACTTAAATTTTGTTCTAAAATGTCTCACTTTGCCCCCCTTTGAGCCTGCAGCCACTTGTGATTTAAAATATTTGAATTGGAAGACTCTCCTCTCTTTGGTAGCCATCACTTCAGCCAGACGTGCTTTGGAGCTTTAAGCCTTCTCAGTTAGACCACCTTACTTGATTTTTCATAAGGACAGGGTTTCTCTCATACCAAACCCTTCTTTTCTACCGAAAGTGGCGTCAGTTAGTAATCTAAACCAATCCATTGAACTACCTGTATTCTTTCTAGAGTTCTCAAACAAGGCAGAATTTGGATTTCATCTGCTGTATGTGCACAGACAATTACGTTTCTATTTACATAGAACAAAGGATCTTAGAAAATCGGATCAGTTGTTTCTCTCATTTTCAGAAAACCGGATTGGGTCTCCTGTTTCCAAAGTCACCTTGTCTAGATGGATCTCCAGTTGTATTTACTTCATTTATGCTTCAGGTGGCAGATATTTACCATTTCGAGTAAAGGCTCACTCTACCCGATCTGTTACATCTACAGCATTTCAGGCCAGGTTGTCTATGGATGATATTTGTGCTGTGGCTACATTGGCATCTCCTCACACCTTTGTTACTCACTACAAATTAGATTTAGTGTCCAGAGGCAGGTCTTCCTTTGGTTCCACAGTGCTCAGGAGTATTTTCCAATGAGCCTCCCAGGATTCAGGTGCTGGGGACTCTGTCCCTCGGGTAAGAATGTAGACTAGATTAGACTACATAATATCAAGAAGTTATGTACTCACCATAACGTTCGGTGCAGACAGCAGTAGTCCAGTCTCTCTGTGCGGTCAGATGAGATGGGCACTGAGTCTGCCTTTTCTGTGGACAGGCTTGTTTCTCCCTCAGTCTTTATGAGGTCCACTAGAAGCCTTTCCGAACGTGTTGCGTCTTGTGGACCAGGTACTCTTAGCCAGAGGTCCCACCACCCCTCAGGAACTATCCTTCCTTGGGAGGTGATCACCCATCTCCAAAGACCCCTACTTATTCTCCTCCTTCATTGCCTTTGAAGTCCATGGATATAGCACAGTCTTCCCCTTTTGCGGTTCCTTTTATGGATCTCACTAAGGAACCGCGGTTGCCTTCGTGGCAGGAAAGTTTTGCTACTACCCAGGATGTCAGCTGTGACACGCATAGCTTGCTGCTCCACAGCCATCCAGGGACGCCAGGTCGGCAGGCTGAGCCACTTAGGGGAGGGGTGACCCCTGTTCTAGACACACACTCCTCTTCTGGTGGACCAGCCTTCCAACTGATGGAGAAGGCTTTCTCTGCTGCTAGCGAATACCAGACTGTCTACCTCCGCCCTCCTCTGGTACACTGGTTTCACAAGTCGCATCTAGCGGACACCGGGTGCAAGGGCTGCAGGACGTATTCCCTCAGGAATTCCCTTTTCCATTGTCTACTCCAGCTTCTCCCGCTGAGGAGGTCCACTGGAAAAGTTCGTGTAAGAGGAAGCACATGGACTCCACAGAGGAGACCTTCACCGAAGAGACAGATTTCGATTAGGGGGAGGGATCCCCTCGGTCACCCTCTGAGGTATCCTTTGGTGATATCCTCGAAATCCTGAAACAGAGGTGACTGGCAGTCCTGTAATCCGACCTCCGAGGAATCGGGCCTTTCGTGCCCGGCCCACTACCTCCTGGGTTACTCCACCTGCCGATTAACTTGTCCGGCTTATTGTGCAGTGTGCTCCTGATATGGTCGAAACTATTCCCCGGAGGCCAGATAAGATCTGGTCCCCTCCTGCTTCGGATCCCCATTGGTCCAAAGGTCTTTCTGTAGATGCCTTGGTGGCGGCAGCTGCAACAAAAAAGGATCTAGCAGAAGAAAGCCAGACTGTCCATCCGCCTAACAGAGAGTCCCAGGCCCTGGACAGGATAGGGAAGCGCATCTTTGCTTCAGCGACCTTTGCTATCAGGTCCCTGAATTATATGGCACATTTTACCAGGCTTCAAAGGGATCTGGTTTCTGAGCTCTCTGAAACCTTGGCTGGAGCAGTCTCTGAGGTCCGTGACAAAGTAGCCTCTCAGCTGGCCACCGTTGAGTCTATATCTAACTCCTCTGTTCGACTGATATCTCGCGCATCAGAAGGATCAGCTAGAGCAGCAAGTTCAGCTGCGGTCTGGAGACGACACGCCTGGATGCGCTTGTGCAAATTCACAGAACCTTTTAAGTCTCAAGTCTTTTCTTAATGCCCCCATTGAGGCCTCCTCTTTGTTTGGGCCCAAAGTTAAAAGCACACTGGCCAGATGTGAACAGGACTGTAAGAACCTTTCTGCCGTAGGTTTCAGTTATTCCCCTCTATGTGCTTTCTCCCGAAACCAAAAGAGTGGGAAGATATGGTTCAAGAAATCTCGGGATCCTTTCTGTGACACAGGCAGAGTTCTCCCCAGAGGCAGAGGGGGAAACTCACAGGGAAGACTCTCCTTTCGGGGCAGAGGGGATCCGTGTAACCAGGGTTCCAGGGATTCTTTCCCTGTTCAATCCTACCAGCGCTCCTGAAGAGCGGCCCAACTTCATTCCTCTGGAGGTGGTTGGTTACCCTTCCCGCCTTGGGTTTTTAACTCTATGTAC
>NC_056747.1:102835245-102902745 GCF_019279795.1 Protopterus annectens
TTTTGAGCCAGCTGCTACTGCTGATATAAAGTTTTTATCTTGGAAAACAGCTCTAATCCTATAAATAACTTCTGCAAGACGAGTTTCAGAGCTACAGGCACTCGTGGCTGTGGAACCTTTTATCATTTTTTTATCCAGACAGGGTCTGTCTGAGAACAAACGCAACATTTATGCCTAAGGTGGTGTCCAGTGTGGCTCTTAACCAAGCTATTCACCTGCCAACTTTTTATCCAAATCCACAGAACAAGGGGGAGAGAATTATGCATTCTTTGGACATACACAGCTTAGATTCTACTTGGACAGAACCAAATTTTTCAAAGACAGAGCAACTACTGGTGGCATATGCTGCAGGAGCAACTACTGGTGGCATATGCTGCAGGATCACAAGGAAAAGCTATCTCAAAGCAGACTATTACAAAATGGATAGGCCACTGCATTCATTTCTGCTTCTTACACCATGGCAAGCCAGTGCCTAAGGGCATTAGGCCACATTCAACCAGAGCTGCTGCCAGTTCAGCAGCCTTTCTCAGGGGAGTACCAACTAAGGACATTTTAGAGGCTGCTGCTTGGAGCTCAGTGCACACCTTTACAAAGCACTATAATCTGCCACTAAATCCAGGGCAGGCTTTGCCACTGCAGTTCTACAGGGTCTCATGGCCGCTCCTAATGCTGTTTAGCTCCAGCCTCCTATTCATAGCTTTGGGACTCTACCCAAATGTATGACTGCAACAGTGAAACACGAAAGAACATAGTACAGTTGTGTACACTTACCATAAATATAGATGTTTGAGTGTATTCACTGTTGCAGTCCAGGTTGTCCATCCGCCTTCCCCCTTTTTTTCTTCTGATGGAGCCTATCTTTCCTTCTCAGTTTTATTCAACCTATGTGGTGTATTTGCTTGTCGAGGAAGGTAAAGTTTATATTGGTGCATGTATTTATATATAGATAATATATAAATATAAATTGTTGCTACCCTTTTAGGGGGAACCTGGCATCTTTTAGGGGGAACCTGACATCTGGGGCAAGAAAAGAAAATGGCGTCGGCCGCATCTTTTATACCCTTGACGACCTGGCATCAGGGAAGGGGTGACAGTAGCCGACGCAGGACCCAAGACTTTGGAATTCGGGCCGACTGAGGTCAAATTGCCAGCAGGATTACCCAAATGTAATGACTGCAATGGTGAATACACTCTAACATGTACATTATGGTAAGTGTGCACAACTGTACTGTCCATGCCCTTTGATAGCTTCTTAAAGGTATGTACACATGTATATTGATTCACATACTAGAAAACTTCTGTCTCAACTTTCCCACCAGTCCCTCCCACACCCCATCTTCCTCTTCCCCATTGGAGAAGGGTTTGGGGTTCATTGGGATGGACCCTGGAGCACTTGACTACTTACTGTCCCCTAGAGCTTTGGTGCTGAACCCATCCCTGAGTTTTATGGGGGCAAGAAATATCTGTAGTTGGAATCTGCAGATGCCTACCCACCAAGGTGCAAGTATGTTGGTGGAGTAAAAGGTGTCAGCCAAATCGATTCAGACTGTTCATGGACTTACCTAGACACAGTCTTTCTCAAATGTAATAATGGTCTGCTGTAGTGAATTTACACAAACATCCACATTTATTGTAAGTTCCTAACACAAGTGTACTGCTTCTCTTTGGGAAGCTTTCGTTCTTGGTCATGTTTAGCACTGCTAGAAGAATCTGAGTTGTCCCTTTCTGCAAAGATGACCCACAAGGTGGTAGTCACTCTCTCTCTTGTGATTTAGATTTCATGCCCATAGCGGTACCACAGCGAGACTGTCTCCCTGTGTTTTCCATCAGCTTGGAACAAACGTGAAAAATTTGTGTTGGAAAATTGGATCAGTTCACTTCATATTGTAAGTGCAGGGTAGGAAGTATAGTTGGGTAACGGACCATATCTAAATGGCTGGCTCACAAGACTGTCCCAGGGTATTTTAGAACCTATTCCACTAAGGCTATTGCAGCCACTGCTATTTTTCTTGTGTGTCTGTCTGGACTTGGTCATGGAAATACTGATGTTAAGTTGTCAATCTCGCCTTCATTCTTGCTGGATGGGTTCGGAGCCGATCCTCGGCTCCGACTCGGCACTTGCTTTAGCTCGAGAACTCCTTTTACCAGCTCGAGGCAACCCTATATCCCATGATGCAAGGCGGAATTACCTCAGATCTCGTTTGCCGCTTAGCGAAAGAGGTCTCCTTTGCCAGCTGAGGTAAGTTTTTTCTTGTAAAAGAAGAAAAAGTTCAGTTAGGGGTTTATTTTTTCCCTTTAGTGTTAGATTAGCCTGTATTTAGTTACAGCCCACCCTATTCCCTTCCTTTTTAACTTTTATAAATAGTTTTCAGTTTAAAGTTTTAGTCAGGCCTAGTTCCCAAGTTATTCCCTTCCTGTGTGTCTGTGTAAGGGATTAATTGGTGTGTTTGTTGGGACTGTTTGTGTTTCCTTTCTAGGATGTCAAAAGAAGGCAAGGTCTCAGGCTTCAAGAAGTGTGACCAGTGCTGTCAGAAAATGTCTCTGACAGACGGTCACACTTCTTGTGTTTATTGCCTGGGGCCTTTGCACCTGCAGGACTCCTGTGCGTTGTCATGCTTTTAGCCAGAGAGTCCTGCAGGAAAGGAGGAACAAATTAATCCTCCGAGGTTTACTTAAACCTGAAGGTTCTCCTAAGTCAGGGGCAGGAAAACCTCTTAAGCCACCGAAGGTTCAGGCTACAGTGTCCAAGCCTCCTCCGGTGGCTCCGGCTCCGTCGGAGCCGATATCGGCCCGCTGGAGTCGATACTTCTGTTAGAGTAGTGGGTTCGGTGCCGACCGGCTCCGATACCCTGACTACTGTGGCCTTGTCGGCTCCGGCTGGAGCTGACACTTTATCCAGCATCGGAGCCGAGATATCCTCGGCTCCATCTGGGGTTCAAGGGACTTCGGCTCCAATGGCTTCGACCCGTAAGAGATCCCGGTCCCCTTCGATACTAAGTATTCACTCGGCTCCGGGTTCTCCTCTTTTGTCGGAGCGGAGCCATCGGAGCCGATCTTCGAGATCTTCCAGGCTGTCTGACCACGATTTGGAGAGGGTGGTAAGCAGGCTGTTGAAGTCTCAGGCACTGGCCCAAATGCTCCATAGCCCGTCTCAACAGACTTCGGCTATAGCCCCGATTCTTGAGATTCCTCCTCCGACTCCACACCAGAGTTCGGAGCCGGAGCTTCTTGGGACAGCGACTGTTTCGATGCCGGAGCCGATACATCCTTCGGCTCCGTCGTCTTCAGCTCAGATCTCCTCCTTGAGACCTTCCTTGGAGGGATCCGGTCGTCGGGTTTCCACTGTCGGCTCCGAGGGGCTAGTGGCATCGGACCCTTGTCCGACCCGCTCTCCCTCTCGGGCTTCGGCTTTGGTAAGCTCGGCGCCGACATCGGCCTCGGAGCCTTCTCTCTCCTTGGAGCCGACCATTCCTGTTTCTTCGGAGCGGGTGTGTTCCGGTCTCCCGGGGAGAGGAGTCTTTGAGGTGATGAGGAGTGTCCTGGCCTCTGAGCCTGGTCAACGGTCTATCCCTCTAGCTCCTCCCTCATCAGTGCCTGCAGATGCCTCTTGCCAGCCTCTTGCTATCAGGCCCAGGGATCCATCGCCCCAGGTTTCCCCACTGGGAATTTCCTCCTCTTCCGAGGTTTCTCCTGACCCTGCAGGGGAACCCCCTCGGAAGAGGACGTGTAAGAGGAAACACACAGACTCCCCTGAGTCTACAACATCTGATACTGACTTAGATGAGTCGGAGGGTTCCCCACGGTCACCCTCTGAGGATGTCTCCTTTTCAGACATCCTTGAGCTCCTCAAACAGAGGGGGAATTGGCCCTCCATTGACCCCTCCGAGGATGAGTCGGTATACCTGGAGGCTTTTGGATCCCGACCCTCCACCTCCTGGGCGTCTCCGCCTTTCGACCCACTCATGCAGGTAGTGGCTCGGAAGGCGTGGGCGGCTCCAGATTCTGTGGAACCTGTCCCCAGGAGACCATCCAAGTTCATCACGGCCCCTTCGGATAAACAGTTCCTGTCCAAAGGTGTCTCTGTGGATGCTATGGTGGTGGCGGCCACTAAGAAGGAACTGGCGGATCCTTCAGTGCCTGTCCATCCTCCTAATAAGGATTCTAGGACCATGGACAGGTATGGAAAGCGGATGTTTTCTTCAGCGACCTTTGCTATGCGTTCGCTGAATTACCTTTGTCACTTCACCAGGCTTCAACGAGATATTCTCAAGGAACTGGGAGAAGTTGTCCAGGATCCTTCTGCTGCTGGGGCTCAGGAAAAGATTGCCTCACAGCTTGCTATCCTGAATTCCATATCTAACTCCATGCGGCTCATATCTTATGTGGCCGATGGAGCGAGCAGGGCCGCAGGCACAGGGGTTGCTCTTAGACGCCAGGCCTGGATGCGGCTGTGTAATTTTGCGGACCCCTTTAAGGCGTCCTTCACCAACACCCCCTTTGACGGTTCGGCTTTGTTCGGACCTCAGGTGAAGGATACTTTGACCAGATGTGAGCAGGACGGTAAAACTCTTTCTGCTGTTGGAGTCCAGTTTTCCACTCCTTCTAGCCCTTGGAAGATGTGGTTCCGTAAAGCCCAAGGAGCTACACCGGACACATGTGGTCAGTTTACCCCCAGAGGCAGAGGGGGTAACAATAGACGCCGCCCTAGAGGCAGGGGGGGTCCTCAGAACCAGGGCAACAGGGAGTCTCTTCCTGAGAAGCCCTTTCAGCATCCCTGAGGTGTTGCCCGACTGTCCACCCTTGGAGGCAGTCGGGGGAAGAATTTCGCTGTACCCAGTAGCCTGGCAATCCCTATCCCAAGAGAAGTGGGTACAGTCGATCATATCAGAGGGTTACAAAATCCCCTTCGAAAGGTTTCCCGTACCTCTACAATCCCTTCCAGACATCTCACCCGGTCAAAGGGATTTGGCAAGACAGGAAGTTTCAAAACTCCTGGAAAAAGAGCCATCCAGACAGTGCCGGCAGACCAAGTAGGATCCGGCTTCTACTCAAGATTCTTTTTGGTCCCCAAAAGGACGGGAGATTGGAGACCAATACTAGACCTAAGCAGACTAAACAAGTCGGTCAAAAAGGCAAGATTCCGGATGGTCACGCTGCAATCCATTCTGCCCTTTCTGGGCAAGGACAACTGGATGTGCTCTATAGACCTTCAAGATGCGTACTATCACATAAAGATTCACAGATGCTCCAGAAGGTTTCTCCGCTTTCGGCTGGGAGCCAGTCATTACCAATTCAGAGCACTGCCCTTTGGCCTCACTTCAGCCCCCAGAGTGTTAACCAAATGCATGGCAGTGGTCACAGCTCACCTGAGACGTCCTTATTTGGACGACTGGCTCCTCTCCGCCACCTCCAAGCATCAGCTTCTTCGGTCCAGAGACTACACCCTACAGCTTTGCAAGAGACTAGGAATTTCGGTAAATTTCGAAAAATCCTCTCTGCTGCCTTGCCAATCTATCACCTTTATAGGCGCAGAGTTAAATACCGTCAAAATGTTAGCCAGGCTAACAGATCAAAGGATTCTGGACATCCAGAAATTTGTTCAGCTTCTGTTACTAAGCAACAAGATCAAAGCCAGGTTTGTCTTGAAAGTTCTAGGCCTAATGGCTGCGGCCATTGTTCTTCTTCCACTAGCTCGCTTCCACATGCGTCTCCTGCAGTGGATGTTATTCACGCAGTGGTCGTACCACGATCTGCCCATGAGACACGAAATCTTGGTAACAGTCGTGCAGGGCTCATCTACGATGGTGGATATCTTCCCCTCTTCTTCAGTGCCGACCCTTTGTTCCCCCTCCTCCAGTTGCCACAGTCACCACGGATGCCTCCCTGATCGGGTGGGGGGGGCATTATCAGGGCAGGATGGTCCACGGGACGTGGCAACCCATAGAATACCACCTGCACATAAATGTCCTGGAGATGAGAGCAGTGCTTTTAACGTTGCAAGCCCTCGACGACTTTCTTCCCACGGGGACTATTGCAGTACAGACGGACAATATGTCCGTGGTCTGGTACATCAACAAACAGGGTGGAACCAGGTCCTATCCCTTATGTCGAGAAGCTCTCAGACTTTGGCAATGGGCGATCTCTTCTCAGCGGTTTCTGATAGCAACGCACATCCCCGGCAGGTCCAACCTATTGGCGGACAGGCTAAGCAGATCTATTCTGATGCCTCACGAGTGGTCTCTCAATCAATCTGTAGTGGATCAGATTTTTCTGAAGTGGGGCACCCCTTGTTGCGATCTTTTCGCTACCCCTCAAAACAGCAAGTGCCCAGATTACTTCACACTTTTCCCCCTTCCAGGCCAACCCTTGAGAGACTCTCTAACCCAGGATTGGCCTCTGGGACTTCTTTATGCTTTTCCTCCCTTTCCATTGATTCCACAAGTCATTCAGAAAGCCACCGTTTTGAGAGCCAAATTGATCCTCATTGCTCCATATTGGCCTCGACAAATTTGGTTTCCGTCTCTACATCATCATCTTCTGGTGCAGCCCTGGCATCTGGACCCAGTTCCGGATCTTTTGATCCACCAGTCGGGTCAGCAGCACCGGGCCATTCATTCCCTCAACCTCACTGCTTGGTTGCTCCACTTCCTTCCCTAGCCAGGCTACCAATGATTTCTGACTCAGAGACATTTTGGTGTCTTCTTTAAAGTCGTCCACTAGAACTATTTATGCTAGCAAGTGGCGACATTTTTCGATTTGGGCAAACGCCAGAAATATTGATCCTTTTACCGCTCCTGTGCATTCTGTTTTGGATTTCCTGGCGGAGGTTTTTCATTCAGGATCTTCGTCATCTACAGTCAAAGTACAACTGGCTGCTATTTCCAAGTATCATGTTGGCTTGCATGACAATAACATCATGTCTCATAGGTTATGCAAGGCCTTTTTAAGAGGAGTTTTTCTCCTAAAACCGCCTGTGAAACATCCTCCTCCGCAATGGGATCTAAACTTAATGTTGGCATCCCTAATTCTACCTCCTTTCGAACCGTCTGCTACGTGTTCCTTAAAGTTATTGACGTGGAAAACTATATTTTTGCTGGCTGTTATTCTGCAAGAAGAGTTTCTGAGATTCAGGCCCTCTGTATTCGTTCTCCTTATCTGGTTTTTCATAAGGATAGGGTTTCGCTTAGAACTAACCCTTCCTTTCTTCCCAAGGTTGTATCTCAAACCAATATTAACCAATCTATTGATCTACCAGTTTTCTTTCCTAACTATTCTGACAGAGCTGAACAGAAGCTGCATTTTTTGGATGTTCATAGTCAGCTCAGGTACTACTTGCATAGGACTAAACAAATTAGAAAGTCAGACCAATTGTTTGTCTCCTATGCAGAAAACAGATTAGGTCTTCCAGTTTCTAAAGTGACCTTATCTAGATGGTTGACTTCCACCATTTCCTATGTGTACTCTCTAAGGGGCAAACAACTATCTTCCAAGCCAAAAGCACATTCGACCAGGAGTCTATCCACTTCTATAGCCTTTCAGGATAGACTTCCCATTGACACTATTTGTGCAGCAGCTACTTGGGCCACGCCTCATACCTTTGTGTCTCATTACAAGTTGGATTTGGCCTCCAGAGATAGGGCCAGTTTTGGTTCCACAGTTCTCAGAGTCTGTTCCATTGAGCCACCCGGGATACAGGTGCTAGGGACACGGTCCCATCCAGCAAGAATGAAGGCAAGATTGACAACTTAACATTTAGAAGTTATGTACCTACCATAACGTTCCATGTTAGTTGTCTTCTCTCGCCTTCTTTCTTGCGTCCCTCCCTCCTTCCCCCTGGCCTGGACAGATCTTGGAGAGTTCCTATTAGATTGCTTCCTCTGGAGCATTGTTATGAGGACTTCTTTTAGGAACCATGGTTCCTAATTATTTTAGGATAGTCTTTAGCAGGGTCAGTTAGCTGCCAAACGAGATCTGAGGTAGTTCCGCCTTGCATCATGGGATATAGGGTTGCCTCGAGCTGGTAAAAGGAGTTCTCGAGCTAAAGCAAGTGCCGAGTCGGAGCCGAGGATCGGCTCCGAACCCATCCAGCAAGAAAGAAGGCGAGAAGACAACTAACGTAACGTTATGGTAGGTACATAACTTCTAATTTTCTGCTAGTGATGGGCCTTTCTGCATATCTGTTAAATATGAAATGTCAGATGTGAAGTTGTTCAATCTCGCCGTTTGTTCTTTACACGTTGGTTCGGAGCAGATCCATCAGTTCTGAGTCGGCTGCTTTCCAAGCTCAAGATCTTTGAGTAGCTCGAGGCACAGTCCCTATCCCAAGATGCTTTCCTACCAACCCCAGATCTAGTTTGCCTCTGCAACGGATCGCACGACCTTCTGAGGAAGCTCAGGCCAGTAACCTTTTTTCTTAGAAGAATATATAATTACTTATTTAGACTATCGGGGATCTGATATTTGTTAGACTTTACATATTTCTCGTAATTAAGTGAGTTACTGTAAATTATTTTTTTGTCTTTCTAATTTGGAGCAGTTGCTCCTAGGCCTTCAGCCTTTCTTGAGTTGCGTTTTTACTTGACAGGGCTCTGTCAGATTTAATTCCCTATCCCCTCATTATTCATAAGTGCTTAGATTTGTTGTATTTGAACGTTTTTGTGTCGACCTTATACAAATAATTCTTCTCAATTGCAGTTCAGGGGTCTGAACTTTCTAGGAGTTCTTGGTGGGTTTTTTTGACTTTGTTGACATCATTGTTTGTCGGGGATCTGATTTTGATAGGTCTGAGAAACAAAAATCAGGATTTAGATGTGTGACTGTGGACAGATGTCCATCACCGATAACCACGTTTCTTGTGTGTACTGCTTGGGTTCACTACATTTGCAAGAGGATTGCTCTATGTGCCATTCCTTCAGTGGCAGGGTTTTATTAGAAAGGCAAAGGAAACTGGTGGATAGAGGGCTGCTGAAGCCAGACTTTCAAGAAGCATTAGACAATAGTGACCAGACCTCCAAGTCCCCGAATGGGTCGAAGTCTTTTATAAGCACAAGTCTTCTGTTCCGAGCACCTCTGGGAAGACTCTGTCGCTGGCTCCGCAGCCTTCAGAGCCGTGCACCGAGATCTTAACTCTGAGCCAAATCATAGTGTTGGAGCCAGTGTCAGAAGTTTTTAAAGTCTCCGATCCTCAAGTCGGTGGCTTGTTCGGCTCAGTCGACCCGTTCTTCCAGTACCCTTTCCAACATCGATGTGGACTGCGTGGTGCAGAGACTTTTGGTAAACCCAGCCCTGGCCAAATTGCTTTCAGCTTTGACCCAACTGACTTTGAAGCCTACGACCCCCCCCACCACAATTTCTGCTCCTCCTCGGAGGCCAGTTGAGCCTTGGGAGCCAGAAAGAGAGGATCTGACAGTGGTGGAACCCTCTGTGCCAAGGCCTGTTCCATTGCCCTCTGCCCCCATCGACCTTGACTTAGATTCCAATCGAAGAGTCTCTGAGCAGACACACTCTCGCTGGCTTCTGGGGAGAGTTGAACTGACGCTTCGGTTCTGACTCTCCCTCTCGGGGCTTCTGCACAGATGAGCTCTGTTCCGTCCTCTGGTTTGGAGCTCGTGGTCTCTGCCCCTGGGAGGTTGCAGTCTTTTTCGGAACCGGTGGACTCCTTGGGTCGGGAAACCGGTGCCTTTGATGCCATTAGGCGGGAAACCGGTGCCTTTGATGCCATTAGGCGGGTAATGTCTGCAAAGACCCTTACCTCTTCAGATCTTTCCTCTTCCTCCCCTGAAGGGCCACGTTCTGTCCCTACACCACAGGTCCCTACCAAGCGTCGAGACCCAGAGCCTCAGGTGACCCCTGCTTGACTGAGACTTTACCAGATGCCCCCACTGATGAAGTCTCTAGAAAGAGACTGTGCAAGAGGAGGCATTTGGATTCCCCTCAGGAATCCTTAACATCAGACACCGACTGATGAATCAGAAGGGTCCCCATGGTCCTCTGAGGATGTCTCATTTGCAGACATCCTGGAAATGTTAAGGCAGAGGGGTGACTGGCAGTCCCTTACTCCTGCTGAGGATGAGTCTGTGCTCCTGAAGGCCTTTGGGTCTCAACCTTCCACCTCCTGGATTACTCCGCCCTTTGACTAATTTAATGGATTTGATTGCTCGAAGGGCATCTGAGTCTCCTGATTCCATGGAACTGGTCCCTCTGAGGCCCAACAAATTTATCACCTGCCTTTAACACGAGTCTTTTCTGACTAAGGGAGTCTCCGTTGATGCCGTGGTAGTGGTGGCCCCCAAGAAAGAGATGTCAGAAACCTCTTCTGTTCATCCTCCTAATTACTCTAGGACGATGGACAGATACGGGAAACAAATCTTTAGTTCTGTGACATTTGCAGTGAGATTGCAGTCTTCAACGAGATGATCTCAGAGCTTGGAGATACTCTACAGGGCAAAACAGATGATGCTGTTTCTGAGAAGGTGACCACAGTTTAACACCCTTAATTCTATTGTGAACTCATTCATGCGGGATTAAGCCAGGCAGCAGGTTCAGAGATAGCTCTGCGGAGATAATCTTGGATGCGCTTATGCTCCTTTGCGGAAGCCTTCAAGTCTTCCTTTAATACCCCATTCGATGGCTCTTCCTTGTTTGGGCCTGTAGTCAAGGAGTCACTCACTAGGTGTGAGCAGGAAGGAAAGACTATCTGCCGTAGGAGTCAGTTTTTCCACCCTCACTAGACCATAACCGCAAAGGGCAGAAAGGTGGAAAAATGTGGTTCCGAAAGTCCCAAGGAGCTTTCCAGAACATACGTAGTGAACCCCCCCCCCTCCAGGGGCAGAGGGGGTATAATGGTAGACGCCACCCAGATGGCAGAGGGGGGTCTGCAGAACCAGGGTGTTTCACTGTTGCAGTCATAACTGTAGGGTGTTCCTGCCGGCAGGCAGCCCGAGGTCGGCCAGAATCCCAAAGTCTGGGTCCGGCGTCGGCTGTACCAGCAAGTACCCTGACGTCAGAACGCAGAGGTACATAGCTGACAGCCGACACCATCTTCTCCAGTCTTTCGTGCCGTGCGGTGGAAAGCAGCTCGCAAGTCATTGGTTGGCGTATTCAGAACAACGTGCTTTGATTGACTTCGGTCCGAAGTTTTCAACTTGGCTTCTCAAGCCAAGTACCCCATTGGGGAAACTTTTTTCTTGCTCCGATGTCAGAAAAAGTTAATAATTGTATATCGTGTGGAAAACAAATACCTCATAAAGATTTTCACTCTTACTGTCTACCTTGCTTAGGCCCTGACCACGACGTTTCTTGTTGTCGGTTCTGTGCTAGGTTTAATTCTCGCACTATCAAGCGTAGGTACGATTGAGCCTTGAACTATTTCGGTAGACTATTTAATTACAGGATGTCGTCGGATACTTTACCGACATCCGGAATTCAAAAGAAACGCAAGGATAAGGATAGGCCTCCGAGGTCCAAACAGGATTCTTCGCAGCCGGAGCCAGCTTCGGGTTCGGCGGTCATCAGTGAGGCGCTTTTGCAGCCCCTGTCGTCCGCCACTTCTGAACAGATGGCCGACACGGACTCCCATGGGGAGCCATCTAGGCCTAATATTTTATCTGCTGCAGGACCTTCAGACGTCGCTCCTTCAGATGGGTCCGGAACCGCTGTGCAGGTACCGGCTTCTGAGGGAGTTTTCAGGCCTTCACATATAACTATTTCAACAAAGTCAAAGGCAAAGACAAAAACTCCTGTAAAACCAAGGGTTTCTACTCCAGCTGCTTCGGATACAGCTCCCAAGTCCCAGAAGCAATTACTACGGATGGCTGAAGATTTACTTACAGTGATTTAGGGGTTCTCACCCTCCTCCTGAAAAAAGGCCTAGACAGGATTTACCTTATGATTCCTCTGACCAGGCTTCTGTGTCTTCTGTCTCTTCCTCTGACCAGGATTACTCTTTTCCTCATGAGGATTCAGATGCAGAGGATTCTATTCCCTCTGCTTCTTCCCCTGAAGATTTCTCTTTTGGGGAAACTTTACATGAGATGAGGGAGCATTTTCATTGGGAAGGCCAGGATTTTTCTGCCTCCAAAAAGAGACTTAGAGAATTTCTCCTTCTCCCTCAACACAGACCTTTGGCTATTCCTCCTGTACTTGACATTGTGGATGATGCTTTTTCTGAAGCTAACCTGAATCCTGATTCCCTGCCGCCTGCTCCTTCTAAGCCTGATAGATTTTACAGAGTCCCTGATTCCCATCAATTCTTATTTAAGAACCCTTCTGCAGATCCAGAAACTATTTCTCAGGGTTCTAAAGCTGCTAAGGCCGCTTCATCTAAAAATCCTATTCCCTCTGAAAAGGATTCTCGTGCCTTGGATAGGTGGAGCAAAAAGGTTTATACTTCTGCTACTCTTTCTATTAGAGCTTTAAATTGCCAGTTTCATATGTTCAACTATCAGCAATTTCTTTTGTCTGTTTTAAAGCAAAGGCTTTCTACCTTTCCTGCATGTGCAGAGGACAAGGAATTACAGGATGTTTTGCATGCAACTGAACAAGTTAGCAAACATAGTTTACATTGTGGTTTTGATGCCTTGGAAGCTTCTTGCAGGGCCGCAGCCTCTGGTACTGTTATAAGGAGACATGCTTGGCTTCGAGAGCAGAATTTACCTGAGCAGGTTAAGGCGAAACTGTTAGATGCCCCTGTTCAACATGATGTGTTGTTTGGATCTAAGGCTGAGGAGGTTATTAAAAAGATGGAGGAAAAGGCAAAATCTATGCAGACTGTCAAAGATTTTTTACAAGTTCAGCCTCCTAGATTTTCTAGAAATTGGCCCTCCAAAAATTGGTCTTTTCCCACTTCTGACAGGCCTCAAAGGGGAAGATAGACTGTCTAGAGGCCGGGCACAGACACAGGCCTCTTATAGGTCCAGACAGTGGACTGCTTCTTCACCTAGAAGGGGAGAAGACAGACCTCAATCACAAAGGAAGCAGACCCAATGACTCCCTCTGTTGGGCTACAGGTCCTTTTTGCCTGGAAGCTCTTCTCTGAGGAAAACTATCTCTTTTTTACCACAATTGGACGCATATAATCCAGGACGAATGGGTTTTAGATGTGATTTTAAAAGGCTACAAATTCCACTTTCATACTCTGCCAAGGTCTTACGGTTGGCCAGATATGCCAAAACACCAATGGATAGAGGCCTTAAATCAGGTGGACGCTTTATTGGCCATGAGAGCCATAGAACCTGTTCCACTCCCAGAGATGGGCAAGGGTTTTTATTCAAGACTTTTCCTGGTCCCAAGAAAACAAAATGCATGGAGACCTATTCTGGACCTCTCAGTATTAAATACTTTTCTGGAAATTCCAAAATTCAAGATGCTTACTCTGCAACAACTTCTTCCCATGCTCTTTCAGGATGCTTGGATGGTAACATTGGACCTGAAGGAGGCCTACTTGCACATTCCCATCAGACAGGAACGCAGAAAATACCTCAGATTCAAGGCAGGCTCGAGACACTTTCAATTCTCTGCACTGCCCTTTGGCTTATCTACTGCGCCCAGAGTCTTTACCAAATGCCTGGCTCCAGTAGTGGCTTATTGCAGACTCCAAGGGATTCAAATTTACCCTTATCTGGACGACTGTCTTATCCAGGCGGACAGCAAGGATCTTTTACTTCAACATCTGCAGTTTGTTCAGCGCCTCCTCCTACTACTGGGATTTTCAGTGAACACAAAAGTCACATTTGATCCCCTCTCAACAAATGATCTTTTTGGGTAGCTCTTCTAAACACAAGCTTGCAAAAGGCCTTCCTGACTCCAGAAAAGCAAGTACATCTGGCAGCAATTTTCAAAACCTTGGCTACTTTGACTCAGCTCACTGCAAGGAAATTCCTGCAGGCTTTGGGCTACATGGCTTCTTGCATCCTGTTGATTCCCAATGCAAGGCTTCATATGAGAAAACTTCAATGGTACCTAAAGAGTGTATGGTCTCAGCATTACCACAGCCTGGAAACAATGATACCTTTGATTCCCTGCCTCCAAAAAGAGTTCCTTTGGTGGTCCAGGACCTGTGCTTTAAATGAAGGAAACCCCTTTCGTCTGCCTCAGCCTTCTCAGATCATGACCACAGACGCTTCGGATTATGCTTGGGGAGCTCATTTTCTAGACAACTGCCAGCAGGGCTATTGGCCAAAGAAACATCTTCACTGGCACATCAACCTGAAGGAAATGTTGGCAGTCCAACATGCTCTTCTAGCCTTCCAGAAATTTTTGCAACCAGGACATCATCTGATTTGTACAGACAATACCACAGTCATGTGGTACATAAACAAGCAGGGGGGGGTTCCCACTCCCCTTTGCAGACTAGCCATGAGTCTATGGGACACAGCTCTAAATCTGAACCTGCATTTTCAAGCTCAATTCATCCCAGGGAAGCAAAATCTCTTAGCAGACAGCCTAAGCAGAAATCTTTTGGATCCCCACGAATGGATGCTGGACCCCAACTTATTCAGCAGGATTACATCAGTTTGGGGTTGCCCTCAGATAGATCTGTTTGCATCCCATCTCAACCATCAGTTGCCTCTATTTTGCACCAGGTCCTTCCACAAACCAGCATGGAAAGTGGATGCCCTGTCTTACAGCTGGAGGAATCTTTCGGGATATGCCTTCCCTCCTCTTCCTCTTCTACCTCGGGTGCTACTGAAAATAAAACAGGACAGACCCAAGATTATCATTCTGATAGCTCCAAATTGGCCTCGGCAGTTCTGGTATCCAACCTTATGACACCTGTTCTTGGAACCTCCTTGAATTCTGCCTCTGTCTC
This sequence comes from Protopterus annectens, assembly GCF_019279795.1. NCBI lineage: Eukaryota > Metazoa > Chordata > Ceratodontiformes > Protopteridae > Protopterus > Protopterus annectens. The sequence goes on from NC_056747.1 coordinate 102,850,055, forward strand.
CTTCCCTTCTGTCCCAACATCAGGGTCAGATGCTACTCTCTCAAATCAAGACTCTTTGCCTGGCAGCCTGGCTCTACATAGGCCTTTGATTCCTTCTGCTCTTCCCAAACAAGTTTTGGATGTTCTCTTGGAAGCTAGGCGTCCTAGCACTAGAAAATCTTATGCTTCTAAATGGAAAAGATTTTATATTTGGATGCGGGATCGAGGTTCTGATCCTCTTCTACCTGATATTTCCTCCATTTTACTCTACCTCTCTGAACTCTTGCTTAAAGGCCTCTCATTCTCTTCCATCAAAATTCATGCTTCTGCCATTTCGGCTCATTTCAACACTGATCCCCCCATTTTTTCTCATCAACTGGTGAGACAATTTTTGAGGGGCTAAGAATTTAAGACCTCCCAGAACTACTCCTGTTCCTGCTTGGGATCTTAGTTATGTTTTGGAGAAGCTTACTTTACCTCCCTTTGAGCCTGCTGCTGCTTCGGATATCAAGTTCTTATCCTGGAAAACAGTTATTTTATTAGCATTGACTTCTGCAAGAAGGGTGTCAAGAGTTGCAAGCTCTTATGGCTGTGGAACCTTACCTTATTTTCCATCAAGACAGGGTGGCCTTGAGGACCAATCCTACATTTATGCCTAAGGTAGTTTCTAAAGTGACTTTAAATCAGACTATTCACCTTCCTACTTTCTTTCCAAATCCTCAAAACAAAGGAGAAAGGATTTTACATTCATTGGACGTACACAGACAACTACGATTTTACCTGGACAGAACTAAAGATTTCAGGAAATCTGAACAGTTGCTTATCTCTTATGCCTCCAGTTCTCTAGGCAAGGCTATTTCTAAAACTATTTCCAAATGGATTGCTCATGGAATAAGGTTTTGTTACTCTCATTTTGAGAAACTGATTCCAGGCACTGTTGAGTCATTCTACTAGGGCAGCTGCCACTTCAGCAGCTTTTCTCAGAGGAGTTCCTACCAAGGACATTTTGGAAGCTGCCACTTGGAGTTCAGTGCATACCTTCTCTAAGCACTATAATCTCCCTTTGTATTCTAAGTCTAGGGCAGGTTTTGCCTCTGCTGTCTTGCAGGGTCTTCTGGCTGCCCCTTCTTCTGCATAACCTCCACCCTCCTTCACAGCTTTGGGATTTCACCCTACAGTTATGACTGCAACAGTGAAACACGAAGAACATAGTACAGTTGTGTACACCTACCATAAATGTAGATGTTAGAGTGTCTTCACTGATGTCCTTCAAGGATGCATCTGCAGTCCTTAAAGATGGGTTGCCCTGTCCTCAGGCAGCCCTTCGGTCGGCCAGATTCCAAAGTCTGGGTCTGGCCTCGGCTGATGTCGCACTTCACCCGACGTCACAGCTGCAGTTCTTCGGGTATAAAGGCATCAGCAGACGCCATTTTCCTCAGTCTTTCTTGCCGCGTGGTGCCCGAAGCAGAAGCTGTTCGCAAGTGCCGGTCGGTCAGATCCAGAGATTACTACTACCGAATACTACTTCGAAGACTTCTAAAAAAGCTAAGTACCCCGTTGGGGACTCTTTCTTGCCTCAGCCGATGTCAGAGAAAGTGAATAACTGTTTATCTTGTGGGAAACAAATACCTCATAAAGATTTCCACTCCTACTGTATACATTGTTTAGGCCCAGACCACGACGTAGCAGCTTGTCTAGCCTGCACTTCTTTTAACCGACGGACGCTTAGACGTCGGTCGGAGTTTGCTGAACAAATTTTCGGCTCTGATTTTGCCTATATTATGCCGTCGGATCCTCCGACAACGCAAATTTCCAAAAAACGAAAAGAAAAGGACAGACACTCGCGGTCCGCAGTCTCGGCCGAAACCGCGATTAAGCAAACCGCGAGTGTCTCTGTTTTGGCCGAACCCGAGCAAGCGGTTCTTTCTCCAGCCGAAACCATGCCTTCTACCGAGGCCTCCTCTAACCTGGTAGAATCTGCTTCTGAAATCCAGCCTTCTGTTGCGGTTTCTCAGGATTTATCAGACACAATTCCCCTGGATATTTCAACCCCTGCATGTGGAGCTGCTAGGCCTCCTGCAGCCATGTCTATCAAGGCCTTTGCCAGGGCTAAAGCAGCCAAAGCTTCCAAAACTGTGCCTGCCAAACCCCCCTCACACAGGCCCAGCACTAGCTCTCATATGCTATCTTTGGCAGAGGATTTAATTTCTTTAATTCGTGGATCCCAGCCTCATCCAGACAGGTCCTCTCTCCCACCTCCAGAAAAGAGACCTAGAGCAGAGCCCCCTGAACCAGTATCCACTGATGGTTCCTCTGATGAATCAGAACATACAGACCTTCCCGAGGCTTCTTATTCTCCTTACGAAGACTCCGATGCTGAAGAGTCCATCCCTTCAGCCTCTCCACCTGAGGAATTTTCCTTTGGGGAAACCTTGCATGCTATGAGGGAACAATTTCAGTGGCAGGGCCAAGATTTCTCAGACTCCAGAAAAAGGCTTAGAACCTTTCTACATTTGCCACAACATAGGCCTTTAGCTATACCTCCAGTTCTTTCTGTTGTAGATGATGCATTTAATGATGCTTGCACTGCTCCTGATTCATTACCTCCGGCTCCTGCTAAGCCCGTTAGGTTCTACAGGGTCCCGGACACTCATCACCATTTATACAAGGCTCCTTTTGAAGATCCAGAGACCATCGCCCAGGGCCCTAAAGCTGTAGCTGCTACTTCTACTAAAAACCCCCTCCCCTCTGAAAGGGAATCCAGGTCCTTAGAGAGATGGGGTAAAAAAGTTTACACTTCTGTTACCTTGTCAGCTAGGGCTTTAAACTGCCAATTTCATATGATTCAATATCAAGAGTTTATGCTTGACCAGTTAACTAAAAAGCTTTCCTCTGAAGAATCTTTAGATAAAAAATATGTTCAGGAAATGGTACATAACATACAGCAGGTTAGTAACCATTCTTTAAAATGTGGCTATGATGCACTGGAGGCTTCCTTTAGATCAGCCATGACTGGCACAGTTATCAGGAGACATGCATGGTTGAAAGAACAGGCATTACCAGACCATGTCAAATCAAAGCTTTTGGATGCACCCATGGACAAGGTCAATTTATTTGGTTCCCCTGCTCAGCAGGTGCTAAAAAAGATGGAAGAGAAGGCGAAATCTGTACAAACGGTGAAAGATTTCTTACAGGTTCAACCTCCAAGGTTTAGCAGGAACTGGCCCTCCAAGAATTGGTCCTTTCCGGACTCCTCATTTCTGCTCACTATGATTGTGACCCTCCTTTATTTTCTCACCCTTTGTTTAAGCAATTTCTTAGAGGGGCAAAAAATATAAGACCCCCACGTAGAGCTCCTACTCCTTCCTGGGATCTCAATTTTGTGTTGGAGAAGCTTACTTTACCTCCTTTTGAACCTGCAGCTACGTCTGAATTGAAATTTTTGACTTGGAAGACTGCTTTTTTGTTGGCCATTACTTCTGCTAGGAGGGTATCTGAATTGCAGGCACTCATGGCAGTTGAACCCTTTCTGATATTCCATAAGGATAGAGTGTCTTTGCGTACTAACCCTACTTTTATGCCAAAAGTGATTTCTAATGTGGCCTTAAACCAGTCTATTCATTTGCCTACTTTTTATGCTGATCCCCAAAATAAGGGGGGAAAAGTCTTGCATTCTTTGGATATCCACAGGCAGCTATGTTATTATTTGAGCAGAACTAAAGAGTTCAGACAAACTCAACAGTTATTTGTTTCCTTTGCTTTGGGTTCACAAGGGAAAACTGTTTCAAAGCAGACTATTTCTAAGTGGATTGGTCAATGTATTGCTTTTTGTTGTTCTCATCATGGGAAGAATGTTCCTGCTGGGATCAGACCTCATTCCACTTGGGCTACTGCCACATCTACTGCCTTTTTGAGGGGGGTAGCTACTAAGGATATTTTGGAGGCAGCTACTTGGAGTTCAGTTCACACTTTTACTAAGCATTACCATCTCCCTCTTTATTCCAAGTCTAGGGCTGGGTTTGCCACTGCAGTTTTACAGGGCATGTTAGCAGCTCCTAATGCTTTTGTTTGCCAGCCTCCCTTTTCCTTTGCTTTGGGATTCTACCCACAGGTTATGACTGCAGCAATGTGAGACGAAGAACATAGTACAGTTTTGTACCTACCATAAATGTAGATGTTCGAGGATCTATTTACCCTCCCTCCTTCCCCTCTATTGTTTGGGGTTGCTGTTGTTCCTTTGGGATAATTGTTATTTTCTCACTTGTGGTTGTTTGGTATTATTTTGGCTCTGGCCTTTCCTTTTTTAAGGCCTTCTGACATATGGGGCAAGAAAGACTGAGGAAATGGCGTCGGTCATGCGCTACTGACGTCAGCTCCGGGCGACCATGACCGACGCCAGCCTAACTCTTTGGTATTCGGGCCGACCGAGGACAGCGGACTACCCACAGGTTATGACTGCAGCAATGTGGATCCTCGAACATCTACATTTATGGTAGGTACAAAACTGTACTTTACCAGAGGTTACATCATTCCCTTTTCAGAATCTCTTTCCATTCGTACAAGAATCCCAGACGTTCCACACAGTCTGCGGAATCTAGCAGCCATAGAAATTCAAAAGGCTGCTAGAAAGAGTCATCCAACCAGTCCCGGCAGACCAGATAGGATTCTGAACTTACTCCAGGTTCTACAGGATTCGCATCTTAGATCTCAGCAAACTAAACACCTTTGTCAAAGGAAAAATTCCGGATGGTCACACTTCAATCAATACTTGTTTCTCGAAACAGGTGATTGGATATGCTCTGTAGATCTCAAGGATGCGTACTACCACATCAAAATGGCCAGGCCATCCAGAGATCACTTGCGTTTCCAGCTGGGGGCCAGTCACTAGCAATTTCTAGCTCTGCCCTTTGGTCTCACCACAGCCCCCAGAGTGTTCACCAAATGTATGGCAGTGGTCACAGCTCAGCTGAGACGTTTAGGATTTCGGATGTTTCCATATCTGGACGACTGGCTCCTCACCGCCGCCACCAGGCATCAACTAATTTGCGCCGGAGATTACACTATCAACCTGTGTTCCAGGTTGGACATAACCTTAAATTTCGAAAAATTTGCTTTATTGCCATCATAGCACATTTCCTTTATAGGAGCAGATCTAGACACCACCACCTCCCTGGTCGGATTGCCTCAGAGTAATATCTTTGCGAAGTAGTGTCCCATTTGTTAACGGAAAGGAGAGTTCCGGCATTCCAGGTTCTGAAGCTGTTAGGCACCATGGCAGCGACACTCGTAGCAGTTCCTCTGGGACGAATGCACATGAGGATACTTCAGTGGTTGCTATTTACACAGTGGTCTTATCAACCGCTTCTAATGTCACACGAGACAAATGCTTGCAAAAAAGGACCTTCTTTGGTGGTTGAACAGCCACCAAGTTACTGCAGGTTGCCCATTTGTACTTCCCCTCCCACAGCCACAATGACCATAGATGCTTCCCTGATAGGGTGGGGGGGTGGGGCTGTTTCAGGGAAGAACTGTCCAAGGCACTTGGTCAGACATGGAATCTCATTTGCACATCACTGTCCTAAAGTTGAGAGCAGTGTTTCTAGCGTTGCAACACTTTCACGACTCTCTACCTTGAGAGGCGATTGCAATATAGACAGACATGTCAGTAGTCTGGTACATCAACAAGCAGGGGGGAGCCATGTCTTACCCCTTATGCAGAGAGGCCCTGAGAGTTTGGCAGTGGGCTGTATCCACCGGGCGCTTTCTGATAGCGGGCAAACTGAGCGGAACGCACATACTCGGGTCATCCAACGTGATAGCGGACAAACTGAGCAGAGCCATTCTGTTGCCTTACAAGTGGTCCCTCAAAGAACGAGTGGAGGAAAGGATATTCCGCAGATGGTTCCAGCCTTGCTGTGACCTTTTTGCATCTCCGATGCAAATGCAGAAGCTACTTTGCCCTGTCGCCCCCACAGGGGGACAGCCCAAGGGACTCACTCGTACACGATTGGCCCTTTGGTCTCTCTTATTGCCTTCCCCTCCAATCCCCAGATTCTTACAAAAAGCCAAATCCTGGGAAGGACTGTTCTTATAGCCCCGTTTTGGCTTCGGCAGATATGATTCCCCTTCCTACAGCAATACCAAGTGGAAGAACCTTGGGTTCTGGACCCAGTTCCAGACCTTCTGACTCCTTCGGGAGTTCTTCATCCCTCTCTTCTCTCCCTCAAACTGACAGCTTGGCTGCTCCACTTCACAGCCTAGCCAGGTCACATGATTTGTCTCCAGCAGTTCAACATATTTGTTTCCTCCGTCTCCACCAGGAAACTTTTATAACAGCAAATGGAAGCGATTTGTTCATTGTTCATTGGGCTTCTCAGCATGGTATTGATCCCTGTGTTGCCCCTATTCATAGTATTCTGGAATTCTTGACTTCACTCTTTTACGATGGTGTGCTGCAGCTCCTACCATAAGGGTTCAATTGGCTGCCATATTTAACTTCCATGTGGGATGCAGTTGATGTTTTTCGTGTTTCACTGTTGCAGTCATTACATTTGGGTAATCTGCTGGCAGGTTTCCCTCAGTTGGCCTGAATAAAGTCTTGGGTCCTGCGTCGGTTGCTGTCGTCTCTTCCATGACATCAGGTTGTCAGGGGTATAAAAGATGCAGCTAATGCCATTTTATTCAGTCTTTCTTGCCGCGTGGTGCCCAAAGCAGAAGCAGTTCGCAAGTGCCGGTTGGCCGACTCCTGAAATTTTCGCATTTGAGTTTCAGAACCGAAGTCTTCATTTAAAGCTAAGTACCCCGCTGGGGAAACTTTTTTTCTTGCTCCTTACCTATGCCAGTAGAAGTTAATTGCATTACTTGTGGGAAGCAAATGCCTCCATAAGGAGTTTCATTTGTACTGTATTCCTTGCCTAGACCCAGATCATAATGTGCCTTGCTGCCGGTTTTGTGCTAGATTTAACCAATGCACTATTAAGCGTCTGTATATTTTTGCTTCAAAATATTTTGGATCCAGATTTAATTACCCTGAAATGTCATTGGATAGCAATCCGACTGCCGGAGTTCACAAAAAAATGCAAAGAAAAAGACAGACCGTCGAGGTCCAAAACCGATGACTAAGCTTCTCCTAAGCCAGTCGCCGGTACTCAGCGAGGCGCTTTCGCAGCCCTTGATACTTTTGAGTCGCAGGCCTCTGAGACCCATGCGGAGTCCGGTATGCTGCGGCGTGATTCTCAGAGTATTGAACCTGCGGATGTCTCTCCCTCGGATGGGTCCAGGTGAGCATGCACCTGCTTCTGAGGGTGTTTTCAGGCCTCAACATTTGTATATAAAACCGACACCAGCTTCAAAAACAGACAAAAACAACTTCTAAGTCTAAGAAAACGACTCATGAGCCATGTGCTCAGGCCCCTATGCCTAAAAAGCAGGTGATCAAAATGGCTGAGGACTTGATTACTAAAGGCCAGACAGGAAAAACCAAAAATGATCCTAATTGCTCTAGACTGGCCTCGCCAGCACTGGTACCAATTCTAAAGAATGTGTTGCACCGCCCTCCTTGGTTCTTGCCTCAAATAACCTCATCTACTCTCTCAGAAGAACAATCAAATTCTGCACGCTGCATGGCTGTTCATGTAGTTCAAACAACACACTCAGTAAATTTGTTATGGATGTCATTTTGGAAGCCAGAAGGCCTAGTACTAGAAAATCTTATGCTGATAAATGGAAGAGATTCAAGGAACGGACTCAGCAAAACCAAACATCCGTCCGATTTTACAATACTTGACTGAGGTGCTTGTCAAGGGCCTATCCTTCTCTTCAATAAAAATCCATGCCTCTGCCATTTCAGCTCATTACAACACGGAGCCTCCTATCTTCTGTCATCCTCTGCTAAAGCAGTATCTTAAAGGGGCCAAAAATTTAAGGCCTCCCAGAAGATCACCAACTCCTGCATGGGACCTCAATTTTGTGCTGGAAAAACCCACCTGTCTCCTTTTGAACCAGCAGCTACTGCGGATATAAAGTTTTTATCTTGGAAAACAGCTTTCCATTTTGGCAATCACTTCAGCAAGAAGGGATTCAGAGCTACAGGCTCTCATGGCTGTGGAGCCTTTTATTACATTTCACCCGGGCAGGGTGTCCCTCAGGACCAATCCTTTATGCCTAAGGTGGTATCCAGTGTGGCTCTTAAACTATGCACCGGCCAACATTTTAACCAAATCCGCAGAACAAGGGGGAGCGGATTCTGCATTCATTGGACATGCACAAGATTCTACTTAAATAGCACCAAATCTCAGTCTGAGCAACTACTGGTGGCATTTGCATCAGGATCAGAGGGGAAGGGTATATCAAAGCAGACCATTTCTAAGTGGATAAGCCACTGCATTCGTTTCTGCTACTTGCATCATGGTAAACCTGTACCCAATGGAATCGTGTCACATTCCACCAGAGCTGCCTATACTTCAGCAGCCTTTCTCAGAGGAGTTCCAACCAAAGACATTCTAGAAGCTGCTACTTGGAGCTCTTTTCATACCTTCACAAAGCATTATCATTTGCCTCTCTTTTCTAAATCCAGGGCAGGCTTTGCCACTGCAGTTTTGAAGGGCCTTATAGCCACAGCTAATGCTATTTAGTTCCATCCTCCCATCCATAGCTTTGGGATTCTACCCAAATGTAATGGACTGCAACAGTGAAACACAAAGAACATAGTACAGTTGTGTACACTTACATAAATGTAGATGTCAGTGTATTCACTGTTTGTCGCCATCCCCCTTTTCTACAATTTCTCTTTCCTTCACTATACTCTAAAGCCTTTGTGCTGCATTTGCTTTTGATGAAGGTAAAGTTTGTTGCTAAAAGTGCATTTTTTTATTCATATTGCTGTTTAGTTTTATTTATACATATTCTATATTATATATGTGTAGAATATATATTTTTTTACATGTGTGTGTGTGTGTATATATATATATATATATATATATATATATATATATATATGATATATTGATACATATATGTGTGTATGTATATATATATATATATATATATATATATATATATACACACATATATTTTATATATCATTTTTCTGTATTTATTTTTTTTTATTATTGCTTCCCATTAAGGGGGCATCTGGGGCAAGAAAATCTTATGTAATGGCATCGGCTGCATGTTTTATACCCCTGACTACCTGACGTCATGGAAGAAGAGAGCAACCGACGCAGGACCCAAGACTTTGTTAATCAGACCGACTGAGGGCTACTGCAAGCAGATAACCCAAATATGTGATGACTGCAACAGTGAATACACTCTAGCATCTACATTTATGGAAAGTGTACACAACTGTACTTTTCAACTTTACTTTTTTTGTTCCAGTTTCACACCTGGTAATCACCTACACTCCAAACACTGTGATATGTTTTGGAGGCAGGTGGTACCATCATCTGCAATAGGGTGGATTGTAAGTTTTCCAGCTGTGCCTAGCAGTTAACTCCATTGTGTTTAGTTTTAGTGGCCTTTGGGATAGATGATTGCCTCCCCCACCCCCAAAGGCAGATGTTTAGTGGCCTTTGGCATAGATGATTGCCCTCCCCCACCCCCAAAGGCAGATGTTAATGTTGATCCACCTACCAGTGTAGGCGAAGTTGTGTTTTCTTTTGGCAAAATTCAGTAAATTTTTTTCCCCTTTGCAACTAAGTAAGTTACTTCATCTTAAACGTTCACAGTCCGTCCTTTGCTGTATCAGTGTTTCATAGCATGTAGATGTTTGTGTGTAGAGCTGTGTGCATTAACTATTCATGTTAGTGTGGTTGTTGTGTCGCAGTTGGTGTTTGGATTTATTCTAAACCTATTCGGTCAGTGCTTGAAGGTACCATGTGTTTATGCTGACAGAAGGTGCATTCTGCATATATTTGACAATGCTGACTTAGGCTGGGAAGAGCTTGTATCAACATGTATTGCAAAAGAGTGTTTGAACTGTTGTACGAGTGGTTAGCTTTGCCTCTTGAATTCAGTGGCAGTCTGTCACTAATTTCAAGGATAGTTTAGATCACTCTGGATTAACTTTCAAGGTTATAGGTATCGCTGAACATGAACCTTGTTTGACATTTCCCTGTGGTAGGCTAGAAGAGAACTGAATTTTAGTAAGGTACATTGAGTAGTAGCGTATTTGTAAGATAAGGAAAAAAAAGTATTACTAAAATGGATGTCATAACTTGTAGTTTTGTTAATACTTTGTTTTAATCTATTTCAACCATTATTTTTAGGTATGGATAGTCCATACGGTGGTATGGACAACATGGGCCGGTATGGCTCTGGAATGAACATGGGTGGCATGAGCGGTAAGATACTGTTTGCTCTAGGTTCTAGATGTTTGTACAATGATTGTGTTACTTTCAGAGTTGGTGCATCTTTGGGTGAATGGCCCTGTAGTAGTAAAATGTGGCAGTGTAGTGTGGCTTTGTTTTTATATAGTTGTTTCTTTGCATGTTTAAAAACATTTTCCTTTCCACCCTTTGTCCAGTGTTTCGTGTGGTGTGTATTTGGATTGAAACTTTATATGGTTAATTTTAAATGTGCCTGTCTAGCTTTTACCATCTTAAATCTTGAACTGTCTGGTGGTTTGTAGCTGTTCAGTACCCTTACCCCTGCTGTACATTGTTTTGGCTTACAAGTTGTCTTGCTTAGGTAGTGCTTTAAAGTCATCAAGGGAGTACTATTAGTTTAATTTCAGAGGGGCTGGGTGATTGGTTTGGTTTCTGCAGTGTTCCTTCTTTGTCGACTTTGCTCATATTTTTCAAGTTGTATATTTGTCTTTGTTCCTTTTTATACTTGACTGTAAGACATCTGTTGGATCTACACTGGAAAACCGTGCAGTATGGTGCCCCTCAGATCCATGTAAAGCTTTTAGGCAAGGGAGCTTGTGCTTTTTTCATGGGCCTGATGTTGTACCCAGGCTTCTCAAGCTGTAATTGACCATTTGTTTTAATTTCTTGAATTCACGGTATGTGAATAGTATTTCACTATATTTATTGCTTGCTCTTTGGGGTGCTGTGGAGTCACTTTCATGCCTGTTAGTTGTCTGACGTAGTGGCCTAGCACCATAGGTTTATTTTTACATTTATGAAAATCACTTGAAATACTGCATGTGTTGGGTGTTCTGTGCTCAGGCTAACTTGCAGTGTTATGTCACGTGATGCAGTAGGAAGAGGTAGCGAAAGAAGCTGCGTTTCACTGTGTAAGAGTCTGCTCAGCAGCACATCATTAAAATGGTGCCTGAAAAGGTTCTCCTGTGCTTCAAGGGAACAGTTTCATGTGATTTGGATCAGTCCTTTCTAGAACTGACGACTGGGGAGAAGGGAGTGCACTGTTACATGATGGAAGATTTTCTTTGCAGTTTGCACTGTTGTGCATCCACAAACTGTGAAGCAGGAAGTGGCTTGTCATTTTGATGGCTAGGCTGGTACTACACATTAGCAGTTTTGCTGTGGCACAGTACTGTAATTCTGAAGTGGTTTATGTCTATGCATTTTCTTTCATAGAAAGGTAGTGTTTCATGTGGTACACTAGTAGAAGATTATGCAGCATTGGGGAATGCAGAGAGCGCCCAGCAAGATGTGCATAGAGGATAACCAGGTGAATTAGGCCTTGTGTTTTTATAAGCACAATTTTTGAAACCGGGAGTGTTAGTATTGTATGAGCTGCATTTAATGAAAGCCATCCTCACTTGTCAGTTTTGATTCCTAAGCCATAGGTGTACCAGTCACCTGGACCTTTTATTTTTGAGTGCAGTAACTTGACTCAATATCTTTGAATGTTCAGTTATGTATTTTTCTGTGCAGAATGCATTTTTTTAGCTGTGCACTTCACAATAACTAAGCTGAACTCCATGCATTGAATTTTGCAGTCTAGGTGACTACTCGCTTACTATTATAGTAGTATAAAGGAGGAGAGCTTTAAAATGGCACTTTGATCATTTGCAAGGCCTTTTCTCAGATCCTTTGACTTGTGTGGTTGGGGTACAGTATAAAGATGTATGTGGTTGGGGTACAGTATAAAGATGCTTTTTGAGTGGCCCTAAGATTGCCGTGTTTTTTTAAACTGTAATGGGCTGTTAAAACAATTTTTATTTTAACTGAGTCACTTTCCTGTTTTAAACCATTTTGTTTGTGCTGTAATATATTCGTTGCATTAGGAATATGTTACCAAGAGGTATTCATGCCTCTTCTAGTGTAGATGTCCTTAGTGTTTCACTGTTGCAGTCATCACACTTTGGTTATCTGCCGGTAGGTAGCCCTTAGTCGGCCATAATACCAGAGACTTAGTGTTACTGCGTCGAATGCTGTTGCTTCTTCCATGTCATCAGAGGTATAAAAACAGGCAGCCGACGCAATTACATCAGTCTTTCTTGCCGAGGAGGAGCTCGAAGCAGTTAGCAAGTGCTGGTCAGCTGCTACCTCAATTTTTCGTTTGAGTTAATAATCCTTTTAAAGTCTTCTAAAGCTAAGTACCCAGTTGGGGTCCCTTTTTTTTTGTCCCTCCCTGTCAGTTTTGTTACTGCGTCACCTGTGTAGGCCCAGACCACAATGTCCCTCCCTGTCAGTTTTGTGCCTTGTTTTAACACCCGAACCATTTGTCATTGGGCTATCTTTGTTGCTAAATTCTTTTGCTCTCGATCACTGTATTCCGAAATGGCTTCGGTAAGCCATCCGACTACCGATATTCTGGAATTAATGTAAAGATGGACCGCATAGGTCCAAAAACTGTTAAGCTAGTCGCCAGTCAGCTGCTACTCAGTGAGGCACGTTTACAGCCCCTGATGCCCGCTTCTACGTATATGCCCCGGTATGCTTCTACTATGGAACCAGACTGTCTCTACCTTAGATGAGTCCGGAGCCTCTGTGCAGGCACCGGCTTCTGAGGGAGTTTTTCGTCCTACTGATATTCAAATCAAACTGACTTAATTTTTTAACTAAAACTATTGAGTTTCCTAGGCCCAGAGTACGCACTACACCTAGAAAATAGACTATGAAAGAGTATGCTCAGGCACCCATGCCTGAAAAACAAAAGCTTAGAATGGCTGAAGACCTTATTATGCTGATGAGGGGAAGCCAGCCATCCCTTGCTAAGAGACCAAAAACCCAGTCCCCTACAGGTTTTACAGACAGTCCGATGACTGTTCTTTCTGATTATGAAGACATGCCCTTACCCGCTTGAGGATTCAGATGCAGAGGAATCTATTCCCTCTGCCTCCCCTCCAGAGGATTTTTCTTTTGTTGAAACCTTGCATACCTGAAGGGAGCATTTCCATTGGGAATGCAAAGACTATCCTCAGTCCAAAATGAGAATCAGAATTTTTAGAGTTGCGTCTGCACAGGCCCTTGGCTATACCCCCTGTCCTGGATGTTGTGGATGATGTTTTCATGGAATCAAGTCTTACTCCAGACACTTTACCCATCTGGTTTCCTAGGGGCTGGAGGTATTAGAGTACCTGATTCTCGCAAGTTTCTTTTCAGGAATCCTATTGCTGATCCAGAGATAATTTCCCAGGGACCTAATGGTATTAAGGCTACTGCAGCCAAAAATCCTAGCCCTTTGGACAGGGATTCCAGAAATTTGGACAGATGGGGGTAAGTAGGTATATACCTCTAAGTCTTGCTATCAGAGCATTGAATTGCCAGTTTCACACGCTGAAATACCAACATTATATTATGGAACTTATTAAACAAAAAGTGCTAACCTTTTAAGGTTGTGCAGAAAATAAAGAATTGCAGGAGCTTATGTACTCTGCAGCCAAGTTAGTAAGCATACTTTGCAGTGTAGCTTTGATGCCCTAGAAGCATCTTGCAGAGCAGCAGTTACTGGCTCTGTACTGAGAAGACATGCTTGGCTGAAGGAGCAGACCTTGCCAGATCATGTCCAATATAAATTACTAGACGCTCCTTTGAATAAGGACGGTTTGGCACCAAAGCAGAAGTTCTTAAGATGGAAGAAAAGGCTAAATCCTATGCAAACTGTTAAGAGTTCCTACAAGTGCAGCCACCTAGATTGAGTAGGCATTGCCCTTCAAAACACTGGTAATTTCCAGCCCCCCTCCAAGCCTTCCCAAACAAGACTCGGGGGAAACGGACCTTCCAGATTACAGTCTCAGGATATGCAGAGATCTGAGCAGTGGAGTGCCCCCACCCCTAAAGCAGGGAGTGGTAAGCCACGTCAAGGAAAAACTCACAATGACTTCTCAACTCTACTTCCCAGCCCTGCCCAATTGCTTGTGCTCCTAGGAGGAAAACTTGCCCTTCATGCAAAAAACTGGATGTCCATTCCTCTGGGCCGATGAGTCCTCAACATTGTATCCCAGGGTTACAAATTTTTATTTCCATTCACTGCCAACCCCAAGTGGGTTTCCAGACCTTTCTTCAAACCAGTGGGCAGAGGCCCAAAACCAAGTACTTTCCTTGCTCAAGCCTGTGCCAGTAGAACAGAGTGGCCAACGATTCTACGCAAGATTTTTCCTGGTACCCAGGAAAGAGGGCTCTTGGCGCCCAATCCTGGATCTTTCCACTCTCAACACCTCCCTGGTGGTACCACAATTCAAGATGCTTACCCTACAACAGCTTCTCCCAATGTTGGGCTTCTTTTAAGTCTAGGGTGACTAACCAGGCATCCTTGGCTATCTGCACATCCCCATAAGGGCGTCATGCAGGAAGTATGCAAGTTTCAGAGCAGGGTCTATGCATTATCACTTCTCTGCACTTCTCTTTGGCTTATCTACTGCGCCCAGAGTATTCACAAAATGCCTGGTTCTTGCCATTGCATACTGCAGGCAGAGAAAAATCCAAATTTACCCTTACTTGGATGACTGCCTGATTCAGGCGGACAGTCAAAAAGTTGCTGCTTCAGCACTTGGCATTTATAAAAAGCTTTCTCTCTTCATTGGGGTACAGCAACGAAAAGAAATCACAACTGATACCCAGTCAAAAGATTGTATTCCCGGGAGCAAGCTTGGACACAGCTTCCAGATGGCATTCATCACTTCAGCAAAACAGGCCTATCTGACAGATTACTTCAAACAAATGGCCACCAAAACCCAGCTATCTACAAGATAAATACTGCAAAGCCCTAGGTTTCATGGCTTTCTGTATTCTAATTCCATATGCAAGACTACATATGAGGTAACTTCACTGGTACTCAAGTCTTTGCCAACATTCTCAGGACCTGGAAACAGTTATTCCTGTCGTACCTTGTCCAAGGACAAAGTTCCTTTGTTATGCAGAAGCATGCAACCACAACAAAGGACTGCCTTTTACTCTACCCCATGCCACCCTGACCAGACTCATCAGACTATGCATGGTGGGCCCACATGACTGGCAAATGTATTCAGGGTCACTGGAGCCAAAGTCAAATTCTCCTGCACATCAACCAAAAAGAGATGCTAGCCATACACAATGCCCTGACAGCTTTCAGACACCTACTCTTTCCAGGACAACTGCTGATAACAGACAACACCACAGCGATGTGGTACATGACCAAGCAGGGGGAACCCATTATACACACTGCAGGTTAGCCATGGCCCCATGGAATGACAACCAAATCCATCAACAAGCTTAATTCCTGCCAGGTAAACAAAACTCACTGACAGACGACTTAAGTAGAAATCTCCTAGACCCACACGAGTGGAAATTTGAGGCCTGCACTTTCAACCTTCTGATCCAGAAATGGGGGACTCCAGAGGTGGATCTCTTTGCCTCCCCCGACAACCACCGGTTGAGCAAATTCTGCACCATGAACCCTCACAGCAGGGCCTGGAAGGTGGATGCACTGTGATTTCAATGGGCAAACCTCTCAATCTGTGCCTTTCCTCCTCTGCCCCTTCTCTCAAGAGTTGTACTCGAGATAAGAGAAAGGCCAAGGACAATTCTGATTGCCCCGGACTGGCCACGGCAGTACTGGTACCCACTCCTGTACAGCCTGACAACGGTGCCACTCTGGCACCTACACCAGACCCCAACCCTGCTTTCCCAGCAAGAGGGACAGATTTTGCATCCACAATTGCAAACCCTAAATCTTGCAGCCTGGCTTATTCCTTAGATACTACACCAACAACCCTATGCAAACAGATGCTGGATGTCATCCTTGAAGCCAGAAGGCCC
Organism: Protopterus annectens; assembly: GCF_019279795.1. Lineage (NCBI taxonomy): Eukaryota > Metazoa > Chordata > Ceratodontiformes > Protopteridae > Protopterus > Protopterus annectens. The sequence goes on from NC_056747.1 coordinate 102,866,182, forward strand.
AATACTAGGAAAACCGTCAAAAAGTGCCTATAGCATAGAGTAAAACACCAAGGTAGTTTTCCAGGCTGAATTTTATTCCAAATACACACGAAACTTCACAGGTAAAAAGCACACACAAACGCCTTTGCAGTACACGCATTTTCGTCTCTGTAATCAAACTTCCTCAGATGACCAGTGTTACTGATGCATCAGGATATCGGTAGAGCTGCCGCCTTCGGAACAGGCAAAAGGCCCACAAACACGCATCTTGTGACACTTCTTGCCTTGCCCGTTTTGATAAGTGAACTGCCCGTTTGCTATTTCTATATTAAATTTACATATGATTTTGAAGAGACGGTGAATCATATACTTAATGCATCAGGTAAGCAAAAAGCTATTTATGGGGATTTTAATTTTAGCAGTTGCTGAGTACTAGGAAATACTTTGCTGAAAAGTGGAAAAGGTGTTCTTGGATTCAGTCTAAAGGAAAAGACACAGCACTGCCCTCCTTACCTCTAGTCCTGGATTACCTAGCAGATATACTCCACAGAGGGCCTGTCCTTTTCCTCCATTAAGATCCATGACTCTGCCACCTCGGCTCATTACAATACTAAGCCACCCCTTTTCTCTCACCCTCTCATCAAACAGTTCCTGAGAGGGGCAGACTACTTAAGGCCACCAAGTAGAGCACCCACCCCTGCTTGGGACCTTAACTTTGTACTGGCAAAGCTCACGCTTCCCCCTTTTGAGCCTGCTACTTCAACAGAGTTAAAATTCCTCTCTCGGAAAACAGCCTTGCTTCTGGCCATCACTTCAGCTAGATGAGTGTCTGAGTTACAAGCACTAATGACTGCGGAACCCTTCATTTTCCATGCCGGCAGGGTTTCCCTCAGGACTAACCCTTCCTTTATGCCTAAAGTGGTGTCCAATGTGGCTCTCAACCAATCCATCAATTTGCCTACCTTCTTCCTAACCCTCAGAATAAAGGGGGAAAGGATCCTGCACTCTTTGGACGTGCACAGACGGCTCAGGTTCTACCTTGATATGACTAAGCTTTTCAGAAAATCTGACCAGCTGCTAGTCAGCTTTGCAACAGGGGCAAGAGGGCAAGGCCATTTCAAAACAAACCATTTCCAAATGGATAGCACACTGCATCCATTTCTGCTGCAAGCACCATGGAAATCCAACCCCTCAGGGGGTTAGAACACATTCCACTAGGGCTACATCTACCTCTACAGCATTTCTCAGGGGAGTCCCTGCCTGGAAGCTGCTACCTGGAGTTCTGTACACACCTTCACCAAGCATTACCACCTGCCTGTCTTTTCCAAATCCAGGGCAGGATTTGCTACAGCAGTCTTGCAAGGCCTTCTGGCCAACCCTAACTCTTCTTGACTGCCTCCACCCTTCCTCAGCATTGGGAATCAACCCAAGTGTGATGATTGAAGCAGTGAAACACTAAGAACATTGTACAGTTGTGTACACTTGCCGTAAATGTAGATGTTGAGTGTATTCACTGTTGCAGTCCTGGATGTTCATTGTGTTACACTGCTGCAATCATTACACTAGAGTTATCCTGCCGTCAGGCGGTCCCGCAGTCGGCCAGAGTTCCAAAGTCTTGGTCCGGCGTCTGTTGCTGTCACTTCTTCCCTGACGTCAGTGCACCAGGGGTATACAAGATGCATCCGACGCCATTTTCTTCAGTCTTTCTTGCCGCGTGGTGCCCGAAGCAGAAGCAGTTTGCAAGTGCCTGTCGGCAGACTCCTGAGATTTTTGAAGTCTAATTTCAGATCCGAAGCCTTCAATAAAGCTAAGTACCCCATTGGGGAAACTTTTTTTCTTGCCTCAGACCGATGTCAGAAAAAGTTAATAATTGTATTTCTCATGGGAAGCAAATACCGCATAAGGACTTCCACTCTTACTGTATTCCATGCCTAGGCCTTGATCACGACGTCACTAGTTGTCTGTTTTGTGCTAGATTTAACAAACGCACTATTAAAACGACGTTTTGATTTTGCTTTGCACTACTTTGGTCGAAGGTTCAATTATACTATGCCGTCGGATCAACAGACTACCACAAGGATAAAGACAGGCATCCGAGGTCCAGAACTGATGACGAAACCTCTTCTAGGCCAGTCGCCGGTTCTCAGTGAGGTGCTTTCGCAGCCCCTGACGCCCGCTACCTCAGAACCACAGGCCGACTCCGACTCCCAGGTGGAGACAACTAGGTCTCTGGAAACTCAAGGTATTGGGCCTATGGAAACTAATCCCTCAGATGGGTCCGGAGCCGCTGATCAGGCATTGGCTTCTGAGGGTGTCTTCAGACCTCACAACTTACCATTAAAGCAACAGCCAAGACAAAAGTACCATTAAAGACAAAGAAGCAAGTGCAGCATTCTCCTGGACAGTCCTCCATGTCTAAGAAACAGATGCTTAAAATGGCCGAAGACCTCATTACTCTAATCAGGGGTTCCCATCCCCCTCCTGAGAAAAGGCCTAGGCAGGATACAAGCTATGATTCCTCTGATCAGGTTTCCATTTCCTCTGATTCCTCTTCAGACCAGGGATACTCTCTACCCCCCTGTGAGGACTCTGATGCTGAAGAATCTATCCCTTCAGCCTCTCCTCCTGAGGGTTATTCTTTTGGGGAAATTTTACATACCATGAGGGAGCATTTCCATTGGGAAAATCAGGATTATTCAGAATCCAAGAAAAGGTTCAGGGATTTCCTTTTATTGCCTCAGCACAGGCCCCTGGCTATTCCGCCTGTCTAGGTATTGTGGATGATGTGTTCTCTGAATCCAGCTTATCTCCTGATTCTTTGTCCCCTGCACCAGCCAAGCCAGATAGGTATAGAATCTCTGACTCTCAAGTTTCTTTATAAAAACCCTTCTGCTGATCCAGAAACTATTTCCCAGGGTCCAAAAGGGGTTAAGGCTTCCATTGCAAAAAATCCAGTACCCTCTGACAGATTCTAGAGCTTTGGATAGATGGGAGAAGAAAGTTTACACTTCTGCAACTTTAGCAGTAAAGGCTTTAAATTGCCAGTTTCTTATGCTTAAGTACCAACAATATTTAATGGCTCAGTTAAAACAGAAAATGCTTGCAAGCTCAGAAGCTCCTGACTGTAAAGAAATTCAGGATTTATTGCATGCAGTTGAACAGGTGGGAAAACATACTCTGCAATGTGGTTTTGATTCTTTAGAGGCCTCTTGTAGAGACAGTTACAGGTTCTGTGATTCGAAGACATGCTTGGTTAAAAGAACAGAGTTTACCTGATCATGTTAAGGCAAAATTATTGGATGCTCCTTTACAGCATGATACCTTGTTTGGTGTTAAGGCAGAAGAGGTGTTAAAGAAAATGGAGGATAAAGCTCAATCTATGCAAACAGTCAAGAATTTCTTACAGGTACAGCCACCTCGATTTAGCAGAAATTGGCCAACAAAGAATTGGTCCTTTCCCGTGTCAGACAGGCCACAGAGGCAGATAAAGACGCCCAAGAGGCAGATCTCAACCCCAAGGCTCTAACGGACGACAGTGGGGCACCTCATCCCCAAAAGGAGGTGATGACAAGTCTCAACCTTAAAGGAAACAGTCCCAATGACTTCCCCTTTCCTACGCCAAGCACTTCCCTTTTGGCAGCCCCTTAGGGGGAAAACTAGCACTTTTTTCTCAGAACTGGCAAACAATCACCCAAGACAAATGGGTTATGAATATTGTCTCAAGGTTACAGGTTCCACTTTCACACTTTACCAAGGCTAAAAGGAATGCCATACTGCCGCAAAACCAATGGGCAGAGGCACAAAAACAAATTTCAGCCCTCATGGACATGAGAGCTATTCAAAAAGTACCACAACAGGAACAAGGACAAGGATTTTACTCAAGACTCTTCCTGGTCCCCAGAAAGGATAAGGTCTGGAGTCCAATACTAGACCTTTCAACTCTATATACTTACCTGGATATTCCGAAATTCAAAATGTTGACATTACAGCAGCTTCTACCCATGCTGGGCAAGAAGGCTTGGCTTGTTACTCAGGACCTCAGAGGCATACCTGCATGTCCCTATCAGACAAAATTGCAGAAACCTCAAATTCAAAGCTGGTACAATGCACTACCAATTTTCTGCACTGCCCTTTGGCTTATCTACTGCGCCCAGGGTCTTTACAAAGTGCCTGGCACCAGTAATTGCAAAGTAATTCAGATATATCCATACCTGGACAACTGCCTCATTCAAGCAGAGACAAAGGACATTCTTCTAAAGCATCTGGCGTTTGTAAAAAAGGTTGCTAATTTCTCTAGGGTACACAGTAAACTAAAAGAAGTCAAACTAGTGCCCTCACAATAGATTATATTCCTGGGTGCCAGCTTAAATACAACGGCCCAGATAGCTTATCTCACGCCAGACAAACAAGTTCCACTAACTCAATATTTTCAATTACTGGCAAAAAAAGTCCCATCTCCCTGCAAGAAAAATTCTGCAGGCCCTGGGGTTTATGGCATCCTGCATACTACTATTACCATATGCCAGACTGCATATGAGGAAATTACAATGGTACCTAAAAAGTGTTTGGACTCGACACTCAAGTTTAGAAGCAGTAATACCAAAGATTCCCTGTCTACAACAGGAGTTTCAATGGTGGGCACAGGCATGTCACCTAAACAAGGGTCAGCCTTTTACTCTACCCACAGCCAGGCAGATACTAACAGATGCTTTGGATTACGCCTGGGGAGCACACATGGCAGGAAAATGCATTCAGGGCAAGTGGACCACAGACCAAATGCATCTTCACATCAATCAAAAAGAGATGTTGGCTGTTCAAAATGCCCTAACAGCTTTCAAGGACCTTCTGCATCCAGGATAATTATTAGACAACACCACAGTTATGTACATAAACAAGCAAGGGGGCAGTCATTGTTATCCCCTATGCAGGCAAGCCGTGACTTTGTGGACCACAGCTCTAACGTATCAAGTTCATCTGCAAGCACAATTCCTGCCAGGAAAGAAAAGTACTCTGGCAGACTATCTAAGCAGAAATATCATGGACCCTCACGAATGGAAATTGAATCCACAAATCTTCAGCATGGTAACTCAAAAATGGGGATGCCCAGACATGGATCTTTTTGCCTCCCCACTGAATTGCCAACTACAAAAATTCTGCACAAGGACTTAACACACACAAGCATGGAAAGTGGATGCTCTCTCGTTCAGCTGGAAAAACGTAAAAGTTTATGCCCTCCCGCTACTTGCCTCTTTTTTCAAAGGTACTCGTAAAAGCCAGACAAGAAAAACCGCAGATGATCCTGATTGCTCCAGACTGGTCACACCAGCACTGGTACCCAATCTTAAAGAACTTGACTCAAGGCCCACAATGGATTTTTGCCTCAAATTCCACACCTTCTGACTCAACAAAACAATCCGATCCTGCACGGCCAGCTCAAAACCCTAAACCTGGCTGCATGGCAGATTCATTAGTCAAACAGGCAACACCTCTCTCTCTCTAAAGCTGTTATGGATGTCATTTTGGAGGCCAGGAGGCCTAGCACCAGGAAAGCGCTTACACAGAAAAATGGAAGAGATTCTGCTCCTGGAACCGGGCTCAAAGCCTTGACCCTCTTGTCCCAAACATTCTTCAGATTTTACAATACTTAACTGAGATGCTGGACAAAGGCCTATCCTTATCAGTTAAGATCCACACCTCTGCCATTTCAACACATTACAACATGAATCCTCCTTTATTCTCTTATCACTTGCTAAAGCAGTACCTCAGAGGGGCAAAAAACATAAGACCGCCCAGGAGAGCACCAACACCAACTTGGGACCTCAATTTCGTTTTGGAAAAACTGACCCTGCCACCTTTTGAGCCAGCCAATACAGCCGATCTAAAATTTTTATCCTGGAAAACGGCTCTGCTCCTGGCAGTAACTTCAGCACGAAGAGTCTCTGAGCTACAGGCATTAATGGTAGTGGAACCTTTTATAATTTTTCATCAGGACAGGGTTTCTTTAAGGAGAAACACTACCTTTATGCCAAAGGTGGTATCTAGTGTGGCTCTTAACCAAACCATCCATTTGCCAACTTTTTATCCAAACCCCTAAAATAAAGGGGAGAAACTTCTGTACTCTTTGGACATACGCAGGCAGCTACGCTTCTGCTTGGACAAAACAAAAGCTTTCAGGAAAACCTGAGCAACTGTTTGTAGCATGTGCTGTAGGATCACAGGGCAAGGCCATCTCAAAGCAGAACATCTCCAAATGGATAGGACACTATTCGTTACTGCTACAGATAGCATGGAAAATCAGTCCCTAGTAACATTAGGCCACATTTCACTAGGGAAACAGCCACTTCAACGGCCTTTCTCAGAGTACCTACCAAGGAAATTTTGGAGGCTTCAACTTAAGTTCAGTGCACACCTTTAGCAAGCATTACCACTTGCCTCTTTACTCTAAATCCAGAGCAGGATTTGCCACTGCAGTTCTGTAGGGCCTCCTAGCCAATCCTAACTCTTTATAGACCAGCCACCCAACCTTAGCTTTGGGATTCTACCCAAGTGTAATGACTGCAGCAGTGTAACATGATGAACATAGTACAGTTTTGTACCTGCCATAAATGTAGATGCTAGTGTTCACACTGCTGCAGTCCAGGTTACCCTCCCTCCATCCCCTCTGTCCTAGCTGGACTTGCACCACAAAGGTTGTACAAGAAAGAAAGGTATTTGCTTGTAACTGAAGGTATTGTTTTTATTTTATTTTATATATATATTGGCAATATATTGCCTACCTACTTGGGGGAACCTGACATCTGGGGCAAGAAAAACTGAAGAAAATGGCGTCTGATGCATCTTGTATATCCCTGGCGCACTGACGTCAGGGAAGAAGCGACAGCAACCAACACCGGACCAAGACTTTGGAACTCTGGCTGACTGCGGGGACCGCCTGACGGCAGGATAACCCTAGTGTAATGACTGCAGCAGTGTGAACACTCTTAACATGTACATTTATGGTAGATACAAAACTGTACTTTTCCCTCCCTCCAGCCCCCCCCCCCCCTGATTTTCTCTTCTCTCTATCTTTTCTCTGTGGCTATTCCTACTGGTATGGGTATTTACTTTTTTTACTGGTGGTGTTTTCCACACCATTTCCTAGCTCCCTGTTTGAGGGCTCCTGACATTCTGGGGCAAGAAAAACTCATGTAATGGCATCTGCTGCCTATTTTTATACCTCTGATGACCTGACGACATGGAAGAAGTGACAGCATCCAATGCAGAAATACTAAGTCTTTGCTGTTCTGGCCGAATGAGGGCTATCTGCAGGCAGATAACCCAAGTGTGGTGACTGCAACAGTGAATATACTGTATTTATGGTAAGTGTACTTAACTGTACTTTAATTCTCTCGGGCCTCAAAGCCAGGCCACTCCTAGGAAATCTGCTTCTAGCCTTCATTTTTCTACTGCTCCCTCACCCCAAGCTCAAATGCTTAAAATGCCGGAGGATCAAGTCTCCCTTATATGTGGTACTCAAGCCCCCACTCCAAAAAGGTAAAAGGGTTCATTCTCCAGAAATTGACAGGCCAAGAGTCTGATGACTGCCTTTGAAAAGGAACAGCCCTTAACTGTTTGAGGATTCAGATGCAGACAAATCTATCCCCTCTTTCTCCCATCCAGAGGAACTCTCCTTCAGGGAAATCCTTCACTGTCTCTGGGAACATTTTCAGTGGGAATATCTGGACCTGCCCCAGCACAGACCCTTGGCCATCCCACCTATTCTAGAAGTGGTGGATGATGATGATTTCCTTTCATCCAGTTTTAGCCCCTGATGCCCTGCCTCTTGCTCTAGCTTAAACCTGACAGGTACTACAGAGTACCGGATTCTCACAAATACCTGTACAGGAACCCTGCTGCAGACCCTGAGGTCATTACACAGGGACCCAAAGGAGCTAAGACTAGTTCTGTCAAGAATCCTCTTCCTTCTGACAGACACCCGAGCTCTGGACAGATGGGGTAAGAAAGTATACACCTCTGCAACCTTGGCTATTGCAGCACTTAATTGTCCGTTCCATATTTAGAATATCAACAACACACTACCTCTCCTAACGGTGCCAACTCAAGAGCTGGCAGAATTACTACACTCTGCTTGTCAAGTGGCCAAGCACTCCTTACAACGTGGATATTACGCCCTGGAAGCCTCTGGCAGGGCAGCATTGATGGGATCTGTTATTAGAAGACATGTATGGCCGAAGGAACAACCTCTCCCTGATCGCGTCAAGTCTAAACTTATTGATGCATCCCTAGATAAGGAATGCCTGTTTGGGGAAAAAAGCAGAAGAGGTGATTAAAAAGATGAAAGGCAAAGCAAAATATGTGCAAAGAGTAAAAGGTTTCTTTCAAGTTTAACCGCCCAGATTTAGCAGGAACTTCCCCTCTAAGCACTTGGCCTTCCCTGCACCCAGCAGACAGGGTCAAAGTAAGTCCCGCAGGGCCAGGGCAACCAGGCCGCTATCCCAGGGCCAGCAAAAAAGCAATCAATGGACCATTTCCGCCTCTAAGGCAGTGAGTTGTAAGCCAAGCTTCTATGGTAAGCACTTACAATGACCCCCCCCCTTTCACTTCACTCATCTAAAACTAGGATGAAGGCTCTCTCTCCAAGGACAATTAGGTCTCTAACCAAGGACCAATGGGAATTAAAATAATTTCTCAGGGATACAGGTTCTCCTTCAGTGAACTCCCAATTCCAAGAGGGTACCCAGACCTCCCCTCAAGCCAGTGGGCAGAGGCATTAAAACAGGTAAAAACCCTAATACTCCAGAGGGCAGTAGAACCTGTCCCTCCGGATCAAACAGGAAAACGTTTTTACTTCAGACTATTCCTTGTTCCCAGGAAAGAGGGCACTTGGTGCTCCATCCTGGATCTATCCAAACTGAACACCTCTTTGGTGGTCCCCAGATTCAAATGCTAACCTTGCAGCAGCTTCTGCCTATGCTCTCACAAAATGCCTGGCTGGTGACATAGACCTAAAAGATGCCTACCTCCACATCCCCATCAGGAAATCATGCAGAAAAGTCCTGCTCCTGCGCTTCAGAGCAGGCAGTCAGCCCTTATCTACTGCTCCCAGAGTATTCACCAGATACTTGGCCCTGGCTATAGCATTCTGCAGACAGAGAAATATACGGATTTGCCCTTATCTGGGCAACTGCCTTATTCAGGTGAACAGCAAAGAAAAGTTGCTCCAGGATCATCTTTGTCAAAAAACTCTCAACTTCTCTAGGGTTCACCATCAACAAGGAAAAGTCAAAGCAAAACCCCACCAGGAAGATTGTTTTCCTGGGAGCTGTGCTAAGACGCAGGAACCCTAATGGCCTTCCTGTCCCCAGAAAAGCAGTGTCCTGCCTCTCTACTTCACCCAGCTGGCTTCCAGAAGTCACCTCACTGCGAGGAAGCTCCTACAAGCCCTGGGATACATGGCATCTTGCATCCTTCTCAACCCTCTCGCCAGGCTTCACATTAGAAAGCTTCAGTGGTACTTAAAGAACCTTTGATGTCAGCACTGTGTCCCTAGAGACCGCACTCCCATTGATCTCTTGCATAAGGAATGAATTTCTCTGGTGGGCAGAGGCCTGTGCCATTGACAAGGGTCTTCCTTCATCCTCCGCCCTTCTGGTCAGACTATCAGACATAGCTTGGGGCGCTCACCTAGCAGGCAGGTGTAGCCAAGACCTTTGGAACACCCAGCAACTTCACTAGCACATCAACCAGAAAGAAATTATGGCAGTGCAAAACACTTTGACTTCCTTCCAACCCCATCTCAGGCCAGGGGTCCGCCTTATAAAAAAACAAGCACCACAGTAATGTGGTACATCAACAAGCAGGGGGGCACCCAGTCTTGTCCCCTGTGCAGGTTAGCCAAGAGTCTGTGGCTTACAGCCACCTCCATGGAGTTGCACCTAATTGCCCAATACTTACCAGGGATTAACAACACACTGGCGGACCACCTAAGCAGAAACTTACTGGACCCCCACAAATGGCATCTCCACAGAGATCTTTTCTGCAAATCACCCAGGAGTGGGGACCCCAGAGGTGGACCTCTCTGCCTCGCATCTCAACCACCAGCTGCACAAGTTTTGTTTCGGTGAGTATCACTTCCTAGCATGGAAGGTGGATGCCTTGACCTTCCCCTGGAGCCTCTCTCTGTGTAAGCATACCCTCCTGTGCCCCTTCCCAAGATTCTGAAAAAATAAGAGGAGAAACCAAAGGCCACCCTCATCAGTCCAGATTGGCCCAGACAGCATTAGTACCCCTTAGTACGCAGTCTGACCTTACAGCCCCCCCAAGCTGCTTCCCCTAAGGTCAGACCTCTTGTCCCAGGGAAGGGGGAAGGGTCTGCACCCAGATCTACATACTCAAACTTTCAGCATGGCTCGTACACTAAAAACTAACAAGAAGTCACTGTAAAGCAAACAGGTCCTGGACATAATCACAAGGCCAGAAAGCGCAGCACAAGAAAATCTTGTGCAGGAAAATGGAGAGGATTCTGCTCCTGGAAACAATCCAAAGGGGAAGGGGCAGTAACTCCCAACCTTCCAGCCCTTTCATCCTGGATTACTTAGCAGTGTTGCTCAATAGTGGCCTCTCCTTCTCTATTAAAATCCATGTCTCTGCCAATTATGATTCAGACCCACCCCTCTTCTTTCATCCTTTGATTAAGCAGTCCATCAGAGGGGCTTCTAATATCAGGTCTCCCAGAAGACTTTTCTACTCCACCCTGGGACTGGAATTGTGTGTTTAAAGAAACTAACCTTACCTCATTTCGAACCTGCCGCTTAAACAGAATTGAAATGCCTCTCCTGGAAGACTGCCATCCTACTAGCTATCACCTCAGCCAGAACTTCAAGCTCTCATGGCTGTTGAGCCCTTCATAATTTTCCATGCAAACAATCTCCCGAAGGACTAATCCGTCCTTTATGCCCAAGGTTTTATCTGATGTGACCCTTAACCAGGCCATACACCTTCCCACCTTCTTTCCCAACCCTCAAAACAAGGGGGAAGAATTATACACTCACTAGACGTGCACAGACCACTCAGATACTATCTGGACCCCGCACTAAGCCATTCAGAAAAACTGACCAGCTTCTTGTAAGCTTTCCCCCAGGGGCAGAGGGGAAGCCCATTTCCAAATGGATTTCACACTGTATCCATTTTTGCTACAGACTACATTAGAAACACCCAGTGTTTGAAGGTTGCCAATGTCTTTGTTTATAAGTTCCATGATAATGCGTTCCATGCCCTTGCATCTGTGGCATATTGTCTACTCAGAGGCGATCTCTTCTTAACATACAAGGCCATGTCAAACCCTGAGCTGTTGTACATGCTCCACTTAAAGAAATCCCAATCCCTCAGAGCCACACGCTCCAGGGATCTAAACCTTATCACGTTGAACAAAACATGCTGGAGGGATAGGTTCCTGACCCAGAGACTCCACATACTCTGGAATAGACTGCCCATACATGTCAAGCAGAGCGCCTCATTGGCCCTCTTCAAAAGGAACCTTGATTGGATGGGAGATAGGAAATTCACCCCGGGGATCACTTCAGTTGCCCTGCTAGACAGGGGCCCAGAGAAGTAAATATTGTGGGGAAAAAATTTCCAGGGAATTTTTATGGCTAAGCTTGCGTAGGCCTTAGGGCCGATAGCATAGTACCAGCCTATGAACCTATCCCTAGGTCAAGCCGTACCCACTTCACTAGGGCAACCTCCACTGCCTTCCTCAGAGGAGTACCTACTAGGGACATATTGGAAGCGGCCACCTGGACCTCTGTCCATACCTTTACAAAGCATTACCACCTACTTCTCTTTTCAAAGTCTAGGCAGGGTTTGCCACTGCAGTTCTGCAGGGCCTCCTGACCCATATCAAGGACTCTTATCTATACTTCCACCATTTACCTCAGCTTTGGGAATCCTCCCACAGGTGATGACTGCAACAGTGAAACACAAAGAACATGGTACACTTACCATAAATGTAGATGTTCGTGTATTCATAGTTTCAGTCTAGGTTTCCCTCCCTCCATCCTCCTTTTCACATCTTCCCCTAGGGGAACACATACATGCATCCCAAGGTGGCTCTTGGCCACCAGGACCACTTCTCTCTCCCCTTGTGCTTCTGATGGGTTAGGGCAAGAAAAACTGATGTAATGGCATCAGCTGAACTACTTTATAGTACTGATGACCTGATGGACTAAAGGTGACAGCAGCCAGCACACAAAAACATTGACTCTAGTATTCGGGCTGGCCGAGGGCTACCACGGCAGGGATAACCCACAGGTGATGACTGCAACAGTGAATACTAACATCTACATTTATGTTAAGTGCATACAAATGTACTTTTTTGTGGCTCTAAAATGGAAAACTATCTGCCCAGTGTCAACCCCGGTGGCAGAAGTAAGATGTACAAGATTTTGAAATTTCCATTTTTTTGCCTCTGCGTGAGCTGGGCATTGCGTTTATCAGATCTTGAGCCAAAATCAAAGACTAGCTCAGGACTGTTAAAGAACCTGCAGCCATTCTTGGGTCAAGTCTCAATTTCAGGGGTCCTCCCTTAAAAAAGAAAATGGGAACCGTATGTTTTGATTCCGTGGATAGTGAGGCAGGTGAAATGGTGTATGTTGACCTGAGGACTGACTAGAAAGTTTAAAGCAAGAAGTCCAGGTCCCCTGCTTCTTTGAAACGTGTTCATTTTTCAGGGTTATGGTTACTTCCTGATAAGAATCCATGTTAGTTTCTAGGATGTCTGTGAATTCTTGAAGGGGTGAGGTATTTTTCTCCAATGAGCTGCCAGAGTGCTTTGGAAGGATAGTTTTAATCTTATGTCCTTGCCATTAAATTCTACAGTTGATAAACTCAAATATTTAACTTTTTCTGTCTGAATTGAAGGGCAAGGTCTTGAGTATGGTACTGGACTTGTGCAGCTTCACCATCAAGGATGCCAAGTATTCTAAGCATATGATGGTGTGGCAAGAAGTTAGGAGTAAAGGAGATTATGGTGTCTGTGCACACAGCTTCTACTTAAAGACTAGTTCTAGTCCTGAGATTAAGCCTAGACTTAACTTTTCAAGTACTTTTGCCGTGCACATGTCATCATGCCTTCTTGGTACCATGGTTCTGAAAGGTTCTTACAGCCTCACAGCTGTAGCTAGGGCTGATGAGGTAGTATGTTTTCAAAGCAAGGTTTATAGCTTCTAATTTTCTTATTCTTTCAAAGAACTACTGCTTTGAGTGCCTTAGAAAAAGCAAAATAAGAAGGCTTGTGCTGTTAAGCACACTTTTTAAAAGCAGTTGTAAAGGATCACCAAAAAGAGCAAAACCCCTCTTCAAACCAGGACATTCTAACATGTTGACTGATGTTCTTCGTGTTTTACTGTTCCAGTCGTCACACTTCGGTTATCTGCCTGCAGGTAGCCCTCAGTCGGCCCGAATAACAGTCTTGGGATTTTTTGTGTGTGATGCTGTTGCTTCATCCATGACGTCAGGGGCATAAAACATGCAGCCAATGCCATTGCATTAGTGTTTCTTGCTGCGCTGGAGCCTGAAGCAGAAGCATTTCGCAAGTGCCGGTTGGCAGCTACCTGAAATTTTCGTTTTTAAGTTTCAAACCTGAAGTCTTCTGAAGCCAAGTACCCTGTTGGGGATCCTTTTTTCTTGCTCTAACCAATGTCAGAAAAAGTTCACAATTGTCTGTGGAAAGCAAATACCTCAGATTTTTTTCTTACTGTGTCACCTGTTTAGGCCCAGACCACGACGTCCCTAACGGTCTGTTTTGTGCCTTGTTAAACACCTGAACTATTCATCGTCGAGCTATTTGTGTGTCTTTTTGCTCTTGTTCTCTATATTCCTAAATGGCTTTGGTAAGCCATCTGACTACCGATCTTCCGAAAAAATGCAAAGATAGACTGAGACCGCATAGGTCAAAACTGCTAATAACTCTTCCGTTAAGCTAGTAGCCAGTCTGCTGGTACTCAGTGAGGTGCTTTCGCAGCCCCTGTGTTACGTTACCCACTTCTACAGAGTCTACATTCAGAGTCTGGTATGCCATGAGATGCTTCTTAGGCTGTGGAACCTGCAGATGTCTCTACCTTGGATGGGTCCAGAACCTCTGTGCAGGCACCGGCTTCTGAGGGTGTATTCAGATCTTCAATGTTCATATTAAACAGACTTTTTCGTTAATGACTAAATCCACTGAATTTCTCAGGCCCAGAGTTCGCACTACGCCTAGGAAACAGACAACCAAAGCACATTCTCAAGCTCCCATGCCACAAACAAATGCTTACCCTAAGAGCATTTCCCCTGGGAATGCCAGGACTACCCACAGTCCAAAAAGACTCTGGGAATTTTTTGACTTGCCTCAGCATAGGCCTCTAGCCTTGTCCTGGGATATTGCAGATGTCTTCATGGAATCCAGCCTTACCCCTGATAATTTACCACCTGCTCCTAGAAAGCCTGACAGATACTAAAGAGTACCGGACTCTCACAAATTTCAATTTAAAAATCCCACTTTGGGACCTGAGACCATTTACCAAGGACCTAAAAGTATTAAGGCTTCTACAGCCAAAAACCCTACCCCATTGGACAGGGATTCTAGGTCTCTAGACAGATTGGGTAAGAAGGTATATACCTCTGCAACTCTTGCCATCAGTGCTTTAAATTGGCAGTTTCACGTGTTTAAGTACCAACAGCATATTGATCTAATTGAACAAAAAATGTTGATTCCTGATTGTGCAGAAAATAAGGGCATACAAGACTTGATGCATTCTGCAAACCAAGTTGGTAAACATAATTTGCAGTGTGGTTTTGATGCCTTAAAAGCATCTTACAGGGCTGCTGTCACTAGGTCTGTTCTGACAAGGCATGGTTGGCTGAAGGAACAAACCTTGCCAGACCATGTTAAGGCAAATTTACTTGATGCTCTATTGAATCAGGAATGTTTGGCTCTAAAGCAGAAGTTCTTAAAAAGATGGAGGAAAAGGCTAAATCCATGCAAACTGTTAGATTTCTTACAGGTACAGACACCTAGATTCAGTAGGCATTGGCCTTCAAAAAACTGGTACTTTCCAGAACTTCGCAGCCCAAACCCAGGGGCAACAGACCACAAAGACCTCAAAGGATTTGCACAGATCTAAACAATGGAGTGCTCCCTCCTCAAAAACTGGGAGTGGTAAGCCACCACTTATGGAAAAAATTCACAATGACTCGTCCTTAATCCTTTCCAGACATTCCCAAATACTTGCACCCCTAGGAGGAAAACTCGCCCTGCATGCAAAAAACTGGGAGTATATTACCCAGGACCGATGGGTCGTAAACATTTTATCCCAGGGATACAGATTCTATTTCCACACTCTGCCAACCCCAAGCAGATTGTCAGATCTTCCTCCAAACCAGTGGACAGAGGCCCAAAAGCAAGTACTTTCTCCTCAGTGCCAGGGCTATTCAACCTGTGCCAACAGAGCAAAGGAGACAGGGTTTCTACTCCAGGCTGTTCCTGGTGCCCAGGAAAGAGAAGTCTTAGTGCCCTATTCTGGATCTGTCAACCCTAAACACCTTCCTGATGGTACCAAAAATCAAAATACTTGCACTCCAGCAGCTCCTTCCTATGCTAGCCAAGGACACCTGGCTAGTCACCCTAGACTTAAAAGAATCTTAACCTGCACACCCTCATAAGGGAATCTTGCATGAAACATCTACATTTCAGGGCAGGTTCTATGCACCATCAGTTCTCTACACTTCCCTTTGGCTTATCTCTTGCGCCCAGGGTCTTCACAAAGTGCCTGGCTCCAGCCATTGCTTACTGCAGGCAGAGAAATATTCAAATTTACCCATACTTGGATGATTGCCTGATTCAGGTGGACAGTCGGGAATTGCTACTTCAGCACCTGACGTTTGTAGAGAGACTCCCAACTTCTCTGGGGTATATCATCAGTGAAAAGAAATTGCATCTGGTACCCAGCTAAAAGATTGTAAAGTTTGAACATGACTTCCAGGTGGCATTCCTCACTCCAGAAAAGCAGGTTTATTTGACAACTTATTTCAAACTACTGGCCACACAAACCCAGCTATCTGCAAGAAAAATTCTGCAAGCACTAGGCTTCATGGCCTCTTGTATTCTACTGATTCCATATGCAAGACTGCATATGAGGAAACTTCACTGGTACTTAAAAAGTCTCTGGTGTCAACATTTCCAGGACCTAGAAACAGTGATTCCTATCATTCCTTGCCTTAGGACATAGTTCCTTTGGTGGGCAGAGGCTTGTAACCACAACAAGGGACTCCCTTTCTCGCAACCCCCCGCCGTCCATACTCTGTCAACAGACTCATCAGACTATGCATGGGGGGCTCACATGGCAGGCAGATGCATTCAAGGCAAATGGAGCCCAAGACAAATTCACCTGCATGTCAATCAAAAAGAAATGTTAGCTGTACAGAATGCACAGACAGCCTTCAAATACCTTGTCCTGCCAGGACGACAACTGATAAAGACAAGACAACACCACAGTTATGTGGTACATAAGCAGGGGAGGACTCATTCCTGCCCACTCTGCAGGTTAGCCATGGCTCTGTGGAACACAGCCTTAAGCAACCCAAGTGCACCTGCAAGCTCGGTTCCTGCCAGGCAAACAAAATTCACTGGCAGACTACTTAAGCAGAAATCTAATGGACCCACCCAAGCGGAAACAGGAACCGAACTCATTCAAACTTCTAATACACAGGTGGGGGGCACCAGAGGTAGACCTCTTTGCATCCCCCCAAACCATCAACTAAAATTTTGCACCAGAATTCCCCACAGTCAAGCTTGGAAAGTGGGTGCCCTATCCTTTATATGGGAAACCCTCTCAATCTATGCCTTTCCCCCTCTGCTCCTCCTTCCAAAAGTACTAAAGATCAAGCCGGACAGGCCAAGAACAATCCTTATTGCACCAGACTGGCCACGCCAGCACTGGTACCCACTCCTAGGCAGTCTGACAGCAGTGCCACCCTGGCACCTACATCAGAACCCCTCTCTGTTGCAGCAGGAGGGACAAATTTTGCATCCTCAGCTGCAAACCCTGAACCTGGCAGCCTGGCTTATTCCCTGAATACATCACCAGCAACCCTTAGCAAACAGGTGCTTGATGTTATCCTTGAGGTCAGGAGGCCCAGTACTAGGAAATCTTATTCAGAAAAATAAGTCTGGGGAGTCTCTGGGTCAGGAACCTATCCCTCCAGCATGTTTTGCTTATTGTGATGACAAGGTTTAGATCCGTGGAGCATGTGGCTCTGAGGGATTGGGATTTCTGTAAGTGTAGCATGTCCAACAGCTCTGGGTTTGACATGGCCTTGCATGTTAAGCAAAGATCGCCTCTGAGTAGACAATATGCGACAGAGTATAGCTGTGAGTTTTTTTAAGGCGGTCAGTGTAGGGCATCTGCTTTAGGCCTGTGATTCTTTTAGTGAGGTATTTCTGTGGCCTTTCCAGTTGTTGCAGATGTCTTGAGAGGTACATACCAAACGGGGTATTGTATTCTATAATGGGTATAATGAGGGATGAGTACAGTGGAACAAGGACCTCTCTTTTTCTGGATGAAAAGCCCTTAGTGATGAGGTGTGCCACATATAAGGATTTCCTGACTGTTGTGGCAATGTGGTTATCAAAGGTGAGACCACTGTCCACCTGTGTCCCTAAGTCTCATCAAACTTTCGGTGTTTAGTGTACTGCCACCTATATGGTAATTCACGGATACATGTTTTTCCCAAAGGGGATAACTATACATTTCTTGGCATTGAGCATGAGCCCATGGCTCTGGCATCAAGCACCTGTAAGGCCCTTTTGTAGAGTATCCGCATCATTTGGGGATTCAATAATGGCTCCCAGTTTGCAGTCATCTGCAAACTTTGTTATCCAGAGTCCCTTAGTGCTGGCCTGTACTTCAGAGAAGTAGATGCCAGACAAGAGCGGTCCCAGGACTGAACCCTGAGGTACTCCACTTGTCTGGAGCTAGATTTGGAGTCTGCTACTTTTACAGTGTGGGTTCTGTCAGTAAGCCAGTTAGCAACCTTGGGTGACGTAGGGATTAATGCCTAGCTTAGTAAGTTTATCTATGATTCCAGAGTGGGGGGTGGTGTCAAAGGCCTTGGCAAGGTCTAGATAGGCTGTGTGGACCTCCTTACCCTTGTCCATGGCTCTGGAGACTGATTCGAAGAAGTCAGTCAAGTTCAGGAGACAAGATCGGCCCTTCACGAACCCAAACTGGGTGGGGTCCAGTGTTTGAAGGTTGCCAATGTCTTTGTTTATAGGTTCCACGATAATACGCTCCATGGCCTTGCAGATGAGGCTTGTCAGACTGATGGGACGGTAGTTTCCGGGATCCAAGGTGGATCCCCCCTTGTGGAGTGGGATAACTGTAGCTGTGCGCCACTCAGTGGGCACGAAACCTGAGGTGAGGATATGATTAAACATGACACTTGGGTAAGGTGCCATTTCATATTGTAGTTCATGTAGTACACAGCCCGGGATGTCATCTGGTCCCATGGATGCTGTATTCTTAGCTTTGGAGAGTGCGTTTTTTACCTGTGTGGCCGTTACCGGAATTTGGCAATCTTCCGGTATTGAGATGGGTCATTTAGGGGGTGTGAGGGGGGTGAAGTTGGCACTGAATCGATCTGCCAGGCTATTGGCAATATCCTTGGGATCAGTATATTTAATGCCATTCTGTTTTAGCTCAGAGCAGATCTGAGCATTGCCATTTAGATTCTTGACATAGTTATAGAATGCCTTGTTGTCTTTGGAATCTTTGGCAATTTTATTTTCGTAACTAGCTTTGGAGGATTTTGAGGGATCTCAGTTTCTTACTAAGGCTGGTAAGGAAGTTTTTTGCATCCTGGGATTTTCCTCTTTTCTGCAACAGTTTCTTCCTTTTGTTGTAAAGTTTGTTTATGGCGGGGGACCACCAGATTGGCTTCTTTTTTTGGATGAGAGCATCTTGGTTCTATTTGGGATGGCACGATTTATGCATGAGTGGATGTGCTCATACAGTGCCTTAGTGTAGGATTCAGCAGTTGAACATTCAGCTCCCGTCTGCATGGGTGTCATGAAGTTTGTCACTTCTAACTTGAGTAGCATGAAGTTGATTTTGGAGAAGTGTTTTATGGAGGTTTCCCTACTGGGGGGTGGGATGTGGATGTTAAGGGTGATTAGCTTATGGTCAGACGTGACTAACAAGAGGGTGACCATAGGTGTGGAGTATCGATTTCCCATGTTGGTAATGACCAGGTCTAGGATATTGGAGCCCCTGGTGGGACTATGGATTAGTTGATCCAGGGCGTTGGAATTTATGAATTCCAAGTACCGTTGGGCAAAGGTGTTGGTACATGAGTAGCTTTCCCAGTTAATGGCAGAGTAGTTAAAATCACCCAGTATTAGGGTGTTTGGTTCTATCTTAATATTTTCCAGATTGTTTAGAAAGGTGTTAATCTTGGGGTATGGTGGGGGGATCTGTAGCAAGCTACAATTTAAGCTACAGTTTGGATTGCAGTCTTACCTAGTGTTAGTTGCACCTGGAGAATTTCAGACACATTGTGTTGGGCAACTAGCCTAGTGGTGTGAATGTCCTTGGTGAATATTGACACTCCTCCACCTTTAGTGTTTCGGTCCTGCTTTGGTGGCCGAAAAGTGTGGTAAGAGTTGTAGCCTGGTATTGCAAGGGTGCTCTCTGGAGCCTTGAACCAGGTCTCAGTTACTGCACAGATATCGATGTTCTCCATTTTTAGGAGTGCCTCGAACGTGCATTTTGAGGTTTAGACTTCTAGCATTGAGTAGCATTACCTTCAGATTTTGCATGGTTGTACCTGTTACAGTGGTGGTTTTGTTCTTTGAACTTTGCCTAAAAAAGGCACTATAGGGGTGGCAAGAGCCTTAGCCAGTAACCTGAATCTCAGAGGTGACAGGTGCAGACCATCTCTGGCAAAGCATCGTGGTCTGTCAGTCATGTTGTCCCAGGCAGACAGATACTGGATCCCCTTTGAATGACACCAGAAGCTTAGCCAATTGTTGAAGTCAATCATTTTGTCCTTGTATTGTGGTATCATTGTGGGCGAAGGCAGGATGCTACTCAGGGCTAGGGTCATACCTGCCTGGGCCACATGATCAGAGAGCTCTTCCATGTCTCTCTTCATGTAGTCCAGGGAGGTACGTCTCAAGTCATTCACTCCAACATGGACAATGACAGAGTCATATTTGTACTTGTTGTGGAGTGACTTGGAGTGCATACATTGTGGCGGATCCTGGCACCCGACAGGCAGATGACTGTATTTTTCTCCTTGTTCAACCTGGTGCGAGGGACATCAGTGTGCCGGACTATAGAGTCACCTATGACTAAAGTGTTAGGTACATTGTCTTGCCTCAGGGGCTGTTGCTGGGTGGCACACAGGTGTGTTAGGCACATTGTCTTGCCTCAGGGGCTGTTGCTGGGTGGCACACAGGTGTTTTGAACTATGTGACACTTTGGTTGTGATTGGTGTTTGTTTGCATTTCAGCTTCAGAGGTCCTTGTTGCTTGGGCAGGTTACAGTTAAGGGCCACTGCATATGTGGATTTGACTCGCATGCTCCCACAAGGTCTGTCAGACATTCCTCAAAAGCTGCCCCTTGGCTAACAAAGGACACAAGGCAAAAGATTATTCTGAAAAATAGACTCTGGTCCAAATACCGCAGTACTAAAGATCCCACTGACCAACTCAACTTTTAGACAAATAAGAAACGTTACAAAAAAAGCAGTAATTCTTGATTAAAAGAAACCACTACTGCCATTTGCAACAGGCTAACCTACATAACCCACAAGTTCTGGACAGGAATAAATAATCTCGTCTGGCCACTCAGACACTCCAAGCCCAGCAGGCACCTCCCAAGATAACCCCAAACAGACTGACAATGCCTTCAATACCTTCTTTACTGAAACTGTCCAGTCTCTTTCCAATCAATTGTCCCCTGATATCTCCACCTCCTATAACACTTCTATTCCCACACTTCAGCTACAACCTGTTCCCTCTTCACTCATTTGTTCTTTGCTACATAAACTTAAGCCATCCTCTCCATCAGCTGACCATCTACCTGCTCTGTATCTAAAAGTTGCTAATGCATTAACTTATCCCATCACTATCCTGATTAACAGAACCATTGAAGAAGGCTACATTCCTTCACTCTGGAAACTCTTAATGTTAAGTTGTCTATCCCGCCTTCATTCTTGCTGGATGGGATGGGTTCGGAGCCGATCCTTGGCTCCGACTCGGCAAATACTAAAGCTAGAGAGCTAATTCCACCAGCTCGAGGCTCCCCTATATCCCACAATGCTAGGTGGTATCTACTCTGATCTCGTTTGCCGCTTAGCTGACGAGGTGCTTTTTCTACCGGCTCTGACAGGTAGAGTAATTTACTAAAATCCTTTTAGACCTATTTTTCTCACCCTTTAGTATAACATTTAATTTTAATAGTTTCCTACAGTTAATCTGGTCCCCCTTGGTGTTTACATAACCCTTTTATTCCTCTTTTACAAGTTAGGCCTTAGGCCTCTTCCCCTTCCTGGTCCTTCTGTGTGACTGATTTTAGTTTATTTTTAAGGTGTGCTTGAGTGTTTTTTATTAAACTCTAATCTTACAATGTCTAAAAATTCAAAGGTCTCGGGCTTCAAGAAGTGTGATTCGTGCTGTCAGAAAATGTCTGACAGACTGTCACACTTCTTGTGTGTATTGCCTGGGACCTTTGCACCTGCAGGACTCATGTGCTGTGTGTCATGGTTTCAGCCCTAGAGTCCTGCAGGAACGCAAAAATTAATTTTGCGTGGCTTATTAAAGCCTGAAGGCCCCCCGACCCAGTCTGTGTCGGGGAAGCCTTCTAAGACTTCCAGACAGTCTGCTCCGGTTTCAGAGCCGTCCTCTGGAAGCATCAAAACTGCTTCATCGGCTCCGGCTGGAGCCGATGTTTCTAAGCCTCATACTATTACCTCAGCTCCGGCCGGAGCCGAGGCTGATAATACTCAGTCGGCTCCGATACTTTTATCGGAGCAACCTTTAAGAAAAAGGTCTAGGTCTCCCTCAATCGGCTCCGTTCACTTTGCGCCAGGGTCCCCTCTTCTTTCGGAGCGGAGCCATAGATCGCATTCCTCACTGACTTCCAGGCTATCATACCACGATTTGCAAAGGGTAGTGAGTAGACTTCTCAAGTCTGAGGCGCTGGCCCAAATGCTTCATAGCCCGACTCGTCAGTCAGTGGCTATTTCGTCCCTCAATGTGTTCCTCCACCGACTCCTTTGAGCTCGGAGCTGGGGCTCATCAGAGCCATGACTGTCGGTGCGTCTGATCCGATACCTTCCCTTTCGGCTCCGTCGTCTGCTCCGATCTCCTCTTTGGAGGGATCTCAGCGCCGAGCTTCCCTCGGCTCCGAGGGGGCGAGTGGCATCGGACCCTTGTCCGACCCCGCTCTCCCCTGTCGGTGCCGGGGGGGTCCTGGTCTCTTCGGAGCGGGGACCTCTGGCCTTGCCCGATAGGGGTGCCTTCGAGGTCATGCGGAGCGTGCTAGAACCAGAGTCTGCCCCAGTCGGCTCAGTCAGCTCCTCCATCAGTGCCTGCGGTGATTTCTACTCACATCATTGCTTCAGACCGCAGAGAGGCAACTCCTCAAGTTTCCCCATTGGGAATTTCCTCCTCTTCCGAGGCCTCTCCAGACCCGGTAGGAGAACCCCCTAGGAAGAGGCAGTGCAAGAGGAAGCACATGGACTCCCCTGAGTCTATCACCTCTGACACTGACCTAGAGGAATCTGAAGGTTCCCCTCGATCCCCCTCTGAGGATGTCTCCTTTGCTGACATCCTTGAAATCCTGAAACAGAGGGGGAACTGGCCAGCCCTTAACCCTTCAGAGGATGAGTCAGTGTACCTTGAGGCATTCGGCTCTCGCCCTTCTACCTTCTGGGTGTCCCCTCCCTTTGACCTCCTAATGGAAGTGGTGGCAAGGAAGGCCTGGACTGCTCTTGATTCAGTTGAACCCACCCCGAGGAGGCAGTCTAAATTTATTACTGCCCCTAGAGATAAAGATTTTTTATCAAAAGGCGTCTCCGTCGATGCCATGGTGGTGGCTGCAGCCACTAAGGAGTTAGCCGATCCTTCGGTACCTGTTCATCCTAATAAGGAATCTAGGACCATGGACAGGTACGGTAAGCGGATATTTTCATCAGCGACTTTTTCAATGCGGTCGCTGAACTATTTAGGTCACTTCACTCAGTCTCCAGAGAGATTTACTCAAGGATATGAGTGAAGAGGTAAAGGATCCAACAGCTGAGGGGTTCCAAGATAGAATGAACTCCCAGTTGGCAACCCTGAACTCCATCGTTAACTCCTCCATGCGGCTTATCTCATATGCTGCGGATGGGGCGAATAGAGCCGCAGGCACAGGCGTTGCCCTACGGCGTCACGCCTGGATGCGGCTGTGCAACTTTGCGGACCCTTTCAAGGCATCCTTCACCAATTCCCCCTTTGATGGATCATCCTTGTTTGGTCCTCAGGTGAAGGATACATTGACTAGGTGCGAGGTGGAAGGTAAGACTCTCTCTGCCGTGGGAGTTCGTTTTTCTACCCCTTCTAGGCCTTATCCCAAAGGTCAGAGGGGAGGAAAGATGTGGTTCCGCAAACAAACCCAGGGAGTCTCATCGGACGCACAAGGTAGATTCCCCTCTAGAGGCAGAGGGGGGAATAATAATAAACGCCGCCCTAGAGGGGGGGAATAATAATAAATGCCGCCCTAGAGGCAGAGGAGGTCCGCAAAACCAGGGTAGCAGAGAAACTTTCTCTGATAAACCCTTTCAGCATCCCTGAGGTGCTGCCCGGCTGTCCACCTTTGGAGGCAGTCGGGGGAAGATTATCTCTGTACCCAAAAGCCTGGCTTTCCCTTACACAAGACAAATGGGTACAGTCGATCATATCCGAGGGTTACAAAATTCCCTTTATTCACATTCCATCCCAACCCAAAGGATCCCTTCCAGACGTTCCATCCAGTCTAAGGGAACAAGCAGCACTAGAAATTTCAAAGCTGCTATCAAAAAGAGCTATCCAGTCAGTCCCAGCAGGCCAACAAGGATCCGGAATCTACTCCAAATTCTTTTTGGCACCAAAAAAAACAGGGGACTGGAGACCCATACTGGATCTCAGCAACTTAAACAAGTATGTCAAAAAAACAAAATTCCGGATGGTCACGCTACTGTCCATTCTACCCTTCTTGGGTCAGGACAATTGGATGTGCTCGATAGATCTTCGGGACGCGTACTACCATATAAAGATGAACACATGCACCAGGAGATTTCTCCGCTTCCGGCTGTGAGCCAGTCACTATCAATTCAGAGCCCTGCCCTTTGGTCTCGCTACAGCCCCCGAGTGTTTATCAAATGCATGGCAGTGGTCGTGGCTCACTTGAGACGTCAAGGATTCCAGGTGTTTCCATATTTAGACAAGTGGCTCCTTACTGCCACCACCAGACATCAACTACTTCTATCCAGAGACTTCACTATCCAAATTTGCCAAGCTCTAGGTATTTCAGTAAATTTCGAAAAATCTGCCTTGTCGCCTTGTCAATCTATTACCTTTATAGGCGCCACATTAAACACACTCAATCTTTCAGCCAGACTCTCAGAGCAGTGTCAGACATCCGCAAACAAGTTTACCTTCTCTTACAATGCAACAAAGTCAAAGCCAGACTAGTTTTGAAGGTATTAGGACTCATGGCAGCAGCTATCCCCTTTCTCCCCTTAGCTCGCTTCCACATGAGGATCCTCCAATGGATGCTTGTCCTTCCAACAGCTCCCGATGTCCCACACCATATTGTTGACTCAATCATGCAAGAATCAACTGTCTTGGTGGATCACATCACCTCAGCTTCTCCAAGGAAGACCCTTCACTCCCCCCCCCCCACCCCAAGTCGCCACGTTGACAACAGACGCCTCCCTGATCGGGTGGGGGGGGGCATTATCAGGGCAGGACAGTCCAGGGCACATGGCAACCTTTTGAGTGCCACTTGCACATAAATGTCTTAGAGATGAGAGCAGTGCTTTTAGCGTTGCAAGCCCTTCACGACTCTCTTCCCACAAGGACTGTTGCAATTCAGATGGACAACATGTCCGTAGTGTGGTACATCAACAAACAAGGCGGAACCAGATCATACCCCTTATGTCGAGAGGCACTCAGACTTTGGCAATGGGCGAGCTCTTCTCAGTGTTTTCTGGTAGCAACGCACATTCCCGGGAAATCCACTGTGATTGCAGACAAGTTGAGCAGGGCAATTCTCATGCCCCACGAGTGGTCTCTGAAGAAATCAGTATTGGGAGAAGTATTCCAATGATGGGACCAGCCTTGCTGCGATCTTTTTGCTACTCCCCAAAACAGCAAGTGTCACGACTTCACTCTCTTCCCATTACCAGGCCTTCCCACCAGAGACGCTCTAGTCCATGATTGGCCCCGGGGACTTCTGTATGCCTTTCCCCCCTTTCCACTGATAACTAATTCAGAAAGCCATCGCCTTCAGTGTGACAATGATCCTCATTGCCCCTTACTGGCCTCGACAGATATGGTTTCCGTTCCTTCATCGTTGCCTTTTGGAGCAGCCTTGGCATCTGGACCCAGTGCCAGATCTGTTGACCCACCAATCGGGCCAGCTGTACCAGTCTCTTCATTCTCTCAACCTCACAGCATGGTTTCTCCAGTTCCGACCCTAGCCAGGCTTCCCTTAATATCTCGCTCGGTCCGAGATATCTTGATAGCCTCTCATAAATCTTCTACCCGGAAGATTTATAATAGCAAATGGAAACGCTTCTCCTTTTGGGCAACATCAAAAAATATAGATCCCTTCACTGCACCTATCCAGTCTATTCTGGACTTTCTAGCAGAACTCTTTCATTTAGGCTCTTCTTCATCTACCATTAGAGTTCAGTTGGCTGCTGTATCTAATTATCATGTAGGTGTATCTGAGTCTAGCATCATGGCTCACAAGCTCTGCAAAGCCTTTTTGAGGGGTGTTTTTCTTCTCAAACCTCCAATCAAAGATCCCCCGCCTCAATGGGACTTGAACTTGGTTCTGGCATCCTTAATCCTTCCCCCTTTCGAGCCAGCGGCTTCATGTTCCCTGAAGTTGCTTTCATGGAAGACACTTTTTCTAGTAACCATAACTTCAGCGAGAAGGATATCTGAACTCCATGCTCTATGCAGTCGCTCTCCTTACTTAGTTTTTTACAAAGACAGGGGACAGGGTATCCCTCCGTACTAATCCTTCCTTTTTACCTAAGGTTTCCTCTCAAACAAACCTAAACCAAACAATTGATCTTCCCGTCTTTTTCCCTAACTATTCCAACAGGTCGGAACAAAAGCTACATTTTCTGGATGTTCACCGCCAACGTAGATATTATTTAGACAGAACTAAACAATTCAGGAAATCTGATCAGCTTTTTCTATCATATGCCGAAGGGAAATCGGGCCTTCCAGTTACCAAAGTTTCCCTTTGTAGATGGCTCACCTCTACAATTACATTCATCTATAAGATCAGACATCAAAAACTACCTTCAAGACCTAGAGCTCATTCAACTAGGGCATTAGCTACATCCGTAGTTTTTCAGGACAGGCTGCCAATTAGATTCGATTTGTGCAGCAGCCACTTGGACTTCTCCTCATACCTTCATTTCACATTACAAATTGGACATGATCTCCAGAAACCGTGCCAACTTTGGTTCCACTGTTCTCAAGAGTCTGTTCCGATAGGCCACCCGGGATGAGGTGCTAGGGACGCACTCCCATCCAGCAAGAATGAAGGCGAAATAGACAACTTAACATTAAGAAGTTATGTACCTACCATAACGTTCCATGTTAGCTGTCTTCTTCTTGCCTTCTTTCTTGCGTCCCACTCTCCTTTCCCTCAAGCCTGGACAGACCGATAGGAATTTGTGATCTTCCTCTGGAAAAGTTTTATTCCCACACGTTCTACCATCTCTATTTCCCCTTTTGTTAGGTCTGGGATACCTTACACACTCTGGTTTATATAGAGGTGGTTTACCCTTCTCCATACTATGGAGACTAGAGTTGCTTGGTCTAGCTATCAAACGAGATCTGAGTAGTTGCCGCCTAGCATTGTGGGATATAGGGGAGCCTCGAGCCGGTGGAATTAGCTCTTGAGCTTTAGTATTGGCCGAGTCGGAGCCAAGGATCAGCTCCGAACCCATCCCATCCAGCAAGAAAGAAGGCGAGAAGAAAACTAACATGGAATGTTATGGTAGGTACATAACTTCTTATTATTCCCCTTCATAAAAGTGGAAAGTCAACTGAACTCTCTACCGACCCATAGGCTTGCTCTCTCTCGCTAAAATCGTGGAAAAATGTGTCCAGAAGCAACTTCTGAATCATCTGTTAACTAACAATCTGCTAGCTAATTGTCAACATGGTTTTAGACCCTACCATAGCACCACCTCTGCCCTCCTCTCATTCACAGACTGCATCAATAAAAATAGGAACAGTAATACCCTTAGCTCTGCTATATTTATTGATCTATCCAAAGCCTTTGATATGCTCAATCATGAAATACTGTTGCACTTAATTGAGCTTGTGTCTAGTGCAAATGATTTAAATAAGTGGTTCCACTCTTACCTACACCACAGACAACAGGCTGTGCAGTGGCATAATAACTTATCCAACCACCTCCCCATTACTCTAGGAGTCCCCCAAGGCTCAATTCTTGGCCCTCTCCCCTCTCCAATTTTCATTAATTATCTTCATACTCCTTTCTCCTTCCACCTGTATACAATATGCAGATGATTATACTTTAATTTGTTCTGCCGCATCCCCCCCCCCCCCCTGTACTGCACTCTCTCACCCAAAAGACATTTGAAACCGTAGAGATGTGGTTCCTCAAACGATGCTTAATTTTGAACCCAAAAAAAATTATTGCTTTTCTTGCCAACCCAAAAATCCTCTCCACTGAATTTCTGTGTCCCATCAAATAATGGCACAAACATATCACCCAATCCAACTACCAAACTCCTCTGTGTTGAGATGGACAACAATCTGACCTTTGACATGCACATGAACAATACTATAAAATTAGTTAGAAAACTAGGCTCCCTCTATAGAATTAAACCATTCCTTACTCCACTTGCCAGAACTTCCATTGCTCAGTCCCATTTTATTTCCCCTCTCCTGTCTACACTTCAGTGTCCAAAGCTAACCTCAGCAAACTGTCTGCTGCCTACAACAATATTGCCAGATTTGCCACTAAATCTACTTTTAGAACACATCACTGCCAAAACTTAAGGCAGCTACGATGGCTCAAACTACAAAACCAAGTTCTATTTCACCAGATCTCCTTAGCCCACAAAATCCTTTATAAACCCACAAACACTCCCATTCTCACTTCACTTATCACTCCTTACTGTAATCTTAAAAGCCTTTGTTCCTCTGACAAACTACTTGTATCCACTAGTAAACCCAGTAACTCATTCGGCAAATCCTTGTTCTCCAACACAGTAGGAAAAACCTGGAACACTCTTCCTCACAATCTCACTGCAGTCTCCTCTCTTCCCTGCTTCAAATCCCAACTCACAACACACCTCAAAACCCACTGGCTCTGCCCCTGTAGCAACCCTGACTAGTTTACCTTTGGTATCTAGGTACTCTACTTTTCTGCTTTAAATATCTAGCTTTCCTTGTGTATGGTACTGTCAACTTTTTAGCTTTAAGAAACTCTTAACAAAACACACTCTCTATTTCTCAACTTCTGTTTTTGTAGTTAGTATGTAATGATTGTGATGTATATATTACATAAACACTTAATTTGTACCTGTTCTTACAAATGCTTGCATGTGGAGCTTTTCTGCCCGGGCCTCTGCTGAAAATGGACATACATCCAGTTGGACTAGCCCGGTCAACAAATGTGAAATAAATAATAAATGTCAGTACTAGCAGCAGCTCACCTCAAACTCCAAGGATTCAGTGTGTTTCCATATTTAGACGACTGGCTCATTACTGCTCTGGCCAGGCATCAAGTCATATGTGGAAGAGACCAGGTTTTCCGGACTTGGTCTCGTCTGGGGATAACCATAAACTAATCAATCCCATCTGCAACTGACTCTTGACTTCAGAGTTTATAGGAGCAATTCTCAGTACAAAGACAACCATTGCTTCCCTTCCATTAGAGAGAGTTCAGACCATAAGACTTCAAATCAAAAAGATACTATGCAGCACCTTTAATTTCAGCCCGACTGGTTCTTCAGGCTCTTGGATTGATGGCAGCAACACTAACGTTGGTACCACTTGCTAGGTTTTTTGAGAATTATTCAATGGAGCTTAGCTGTTCAGTGGTCAGTTCTTTATCAACCTGTCATACAAGATGAAAATGTCTCGTCTGTAAGAGACGTCTGAAATGGTGGATTCATTCAGACCAGGTTCTAGAAGGTAGTCAGTTCATCCCAGTCAACCTAAGGCCATGGTGACTACAGACTCTTCCCAGCTAGTGGGGGAGGGGGTGATGTATATAGGGAAGAGGTCCAAGGCACCTGCTCCCCCTCCCCCGAGGAGGTCAATTTGCATATAAATGTCTTTGAAGAGAGCAGTATTGGCGTTGCAGGCATTTCAGAATGCTCTCCCTTTGACAGTTGCAGTTCAGTCGGACAGCATGTCCGTCATCCTGTGTATCAACAAACGGAGGGACCAAATCCTACGCATTGTGTCGAGAGGCTGTGTGTGACATTGGTCACTTTCTTTTAGTAACGCACATTCTGGGAAATCCAGTGTGATGGTGTACAAATTGAGCAGGTGTATTCTTCATTCAACAAAAAGATTGTGAATACATCTTCCAACAGTGGAGCAGCCTGTCTGCAATCTATTCACGTCCTCACTGAACAACAAATGCAGAGGTTACTTTGCCATAACCCCCCGGAGGGGATACTCTACTTCACGATTGGCTCATTTCCTCCCACTCCATTAATTCACAAATTTCTTCAGAAAGCTGCAAGGTCATCCTCATTGCCCCTTATTGGCCTCGACAAATTTGGTTTCCCTTCCTTTTGCCTCGCCTAATTCAACCACCTTGGTTTCTGGGTCCAAGTCAGGGCCCTCCTGTCTCACCCAACAGGTGTAATACATCAGAGTGGATCTCGGGCTGACTGCCTGGTTCCTCCATTTCGTCAAATGATTGACTTCAATTGGCTAAGCTTCTGTTGTCATTCTAAGGGAATCCAGCATCTGTCTGCCTGGTATGACGTGATTGACGGACCACGCTGCTTTGCCAGAGATGGTTTGCACCTGTCGCCCTTGGGATTCTGGATACTGGCAAAGGCTCTTGCCACCTCTGTAGTACCTTTTTTAGGCAAGGTTCAAATGACAAATTCATCACTGTAACAGGTACAAACGAGCAAAATCTGAAGGTAATGCTACTCAATGCTATAAGTCTAAACCTCAAAATGCACTCACTCAAGGCACTCCTTAAAATGGAGAACATTGACATCTGTGCAGTGACAGGCGACCTGGTTCAAACCTGCAGAGAGCACCCCTGCATTACCTGGCTATAATTTATACCACACCTTTCGGCCACCAAACCCGAACTGAAACACTAAAGGTGGAGGAGTGTCCATATTCATTAAAGATATCCACACCTCCAAGCTAGTTTCTCAGCGTAATGCATCCGAGGTTATCCAAGTTCAACTAACTCTGGTCAAAACCGCAATCCAGATTGTAGCTGGCTGCAGACCCCCCCCCACCACACTCCCACCATGCCCCAGGATTCCCACTTCTCTTCTCTTGATACACTAGAAAATGTTATGGTACAACCCAACACCCTAATAATGGGTGATTTCAGCTACCCCACCATTAACTGGAAAACTACTCATGTACCAACTCTTTTTTGCTCAAAGTTTTCTGGAATTCAATTCCAACGCCTTGGATCAACTTATCCGCACCCCCACCAGGGGGCAGCAATATCTTGGACCTGCTCGTCACCAACATGGGCGACCGGTGTTCCACACCAGAGGTCAGCTCCTCTGTCAGATCCGACCACAAGCTAATCACCTTAGACATCCACATCCTGCCCCCCCCCCCCCCCCCATCCCCATTAGGACAACAATCATAAAAAATTTCTCCAAAGCCAGCTTCACGCTTCTTGTGGCAAACTTCACTACACCCATCTAGATGGACAATAGAGGTACGACTGCTGAATCCTACACAAATTATAAGCACTTAAGAGTGCATGGATCGTGCTATCCCTAACAGAACCAAGATGCTATCCTCCAAAAAAAAAAAAAGCCAATCTGGTGGTCTTCTGCCATAAACAAACTCTACAGCAGATGAAAGAAACTGTTGCAAAAAAGAGTAAAATCCCATGATTGGAGGAACTCCCTGGTCAACCTCTATAAGAAGCGGAGATCCCTCATAAAATCCTCCAAAGCTAGTTATGAAAACAAAACCGCCACTGATTCTAAAGACAACCACAAAGTATTCTATAGCTATATCAAGAATCTCGGTGGCAACACTCAGATCTGCTCCGAGTTACAGCACAATGGCACTAAATATACAGAACCAACTGATATTGCCAACATCTTGGCAGATAGGTTCAGTGCTGACTTTACCCCCACCCCCTGAAGGGCCCATCTTTATATCAGAAGAATGCAAAGCTCCTGTAATCACGGCTGCACAGGTAAAAACCTCGCTCTCCAAAGCCAAGAACACAGCATCCATGGGACCTAACATCGTCCCAGGCTGCCTTCTACATGAACTACAGAAAGAACCTGACTACCATGTTCAGTCATAGCCTCACCTCAGGCTTTGTGCCCATTGAGTGGCGCATCCCGACAGTTATTCCACTCCACAAAGGGGGGAGACCACAACAGACTGTGGAAACTACCGCCCCATTAGCCTGGTCTCTAAGGCCATGGAACGTATCACGGAATTCATAAACGACATTGGAAATCTCCAAACTCTGGACCCCACACAGTTCGGGTTTGTAAAAGGCAGATCATGTCTCCTAAACCTTCTTTGAAGCAGTCACCAAAGCCATAGATGGGGAGGGTAAGGTTAGGTTTAACAACTAATGCCCCTCAACCCTCAGGTTTGAATGAAAATATTTCCATTTCCAGTATGTTAAAGTTAAAAGCCTGTTGCTCCCTAGGGTGACCCTATGGGGGAATTAATTACTTGATTTGTATATCTTTTTTATATAATTCTAGATAAATCAGTACTTACTTTTTATCTGTCAAGTCATTTACTGTGTAGTTATGCATTTGGTATAACGGAATACATTTTTTGTGTAAAAGCACTTAGATGGTCTTATGAGGTTCACATTTGTGTTTTTGTATTAATATACTTGGGTAGGATGTTCATCGTGCATACAACTGCAGTCATAACAGATGGGTTCTCCTGCCGTCAGGCGGGTCCTCGGTCGGCCGAATTCCAAAGTCTAGGTCCAGTGTCGGTTGTCGTCGCTTCTTCCCTGACGTCAGTGCGACAGGGGTATAAAAGAACCAGCCGACGCCATTTTCTCCAGTCTTTCTTGCCGCGCGGTGCCCGAAGCAGAAGGGGTTCGCAAGTGCCGGTCGGCCAGCTCCTGAGATTACGAATATTTGGAAACAGAAGTCTTCTTAAAAGCTAAGTACCCCGTTGGGGAAACTTTTCTTGCCTCAGACCGATGTCAGACAAAGTTAATTGTATTTCTTGTGGGAAGCAAATAACGCATAAGGATTTCCATTCACTCTGTATTCCTTGCTTGGGCCCAGACCACGTCTCGGACTGTCGCGTTTGTGCTACATTCAACAAACGCACTATTAAGCGTCGGGCGGAGTTCGCCCAGCATTTTTTTGGGAAAGCATTTAACTATACTATGTCGTCGGATACTCCGGTTTTATCTAATAAACGCAAAGACAAGGACCGACACTCTAGGTCCACGGCCTCTACCGGCACAACGCCAAAGCGGACTCCACGTGGTCCGGTTCTCAGTGAGGCGCCTACGCAGCCCCTGATTACCGACGACACATCTTTGGCGGTGTCTCCTGTACCCGAGGTCGCAGGCTCCTCTGCCCACACCCTGACTACAGATACAGACGCCACTCTTGGCATTGAAACACAGAATGTGGACAGGTCCACCTCCACTCAAGGTGTTTTCAGACCTTCCTCCTTTCTCCATCAAGGCTTTCACCAAGTCTAAAGCATCCATGCACTCTAACAGACCAGCTACACGGGGTCCATCTCCAGGCCCCCATGCCTAAGAAACAGATGCTTAAAATGGCTGAGGATTTAATTACTGTAATCAGAGGTTCTCAGCCACCTCCGGACAAAAGGCCCAGAGTGGAGGAAGATTCCCCCTCCTCTGATCAGGGCTCCATTATTTCAGAACACTCTGATCAGGAACAGTCTTACTCCCCTTTTGAAGACTCTGATGCAGAGGAGTCTATTCCATCTTTATCTCCCCCCCCCCCCCCGAGGATTACTCATTTGGGGAAACTTTGCATACCTTAAGGGAACACTTCCACTGGGAAGGCCAGGATTATTCAAATTCCAAGAAAAGGCTCAGGGAATTGTTACCCCAGCACAGGCCGCTGGCTATGCCTACTGTCTTGGACATCCTAGATGATGTTTACTCTGAGGCCTGCCTTAACCCGGACTCTCTACCTCCAGCTCCAGTTAAGCCTGACAGGTACTACAGGATTCCTGATTCACACCAATTTCTATACAAAAGCCATGCTGCTGACCTAGAAACCATCTCACAAGGGCCCAAGGGAGTTAAGGCCTCCATTGCCAAAAATCCATTGCCTTCCGAGAGAGATTCCAGATCCTTAGAAAGGTGGGGGGGAAAAGT
The DNA here is from genome assembly GCF_019279795.1 of Protopterus annectens. Lineage (NCBI taxonomy): Eukaryota > Metazoa > Chordata > Ceratodontiformes > Protopteridae > Protopterus > Protopterus annectens. Next base: position 102,900,030 of record NC_056747.1, read on the forward strand.
ATACACCTCTGCTACCTTATCCATGAGGGCCTTAGTTTCATATGCTAAAATACCAACAGTTTTTGTTATCCCAATTGAAAAGTAAAATGCCACAACCTGAACAACCAGACTTGGAGTTGCAGGATTTGATGCATAGTGCAGAACACGTGGGTAAACATACCTTACAATGTGGTTTTGATGCTCTAGAGGCCTCATGTAGAGTTGCTGTTACAAGCTCAGCCATACGTAGGCATGCCTGGCTCAAGGAAAAAGCCTTGCCTGATCATGTCAAAGCTAAATTACTAGACGCCCCTCTTCAAAAGGATGTATTATTTGGGGCTAATGCTGAGGAAGTATTACGGAAAATGGAGGAAAAGGCTAAATCAATGCAAACTGTGAAAGAATTTCTGCAGGTTCAACACCCACGTTTTAGTAGAAATTGGCCTTCCAAAAACTGGTCCTTTCCTGCCACAGGCAGACCCCAAAGAGGCAGATACAGGCGCCCGAGGGGCAGAGGACAATCACAAGGATCGTATAGAGGCAGACAATGGCAAGCTCCTACACAAAGAGGTGGTGAGGGCAACTTGCAATCTTTCAGAAAGCAAACCCAACGACTTTCCCCTTTGCATGCCAACCAGGTTTCAAATGCCTGCCCCCTTAGGAGGAAAGCTGGCACTTTTCAAAACATTGGCATGTCACAAAGGACAAATGGATCCTGGACATTATAAACAGAGGCTACAAATTCCATTTTCATACCCTTCCAAAATGAGAGGCATGCCAAACCTGCCATACAATCAAAGGGCAGAGGCACAAAGGCAAATTTCATATCTCATAAACATGAAAGCTATTCAAGAGGTTACCTACACACGAACAAGGTCAAGGTTTTTATTCCAGGCTATTTCTGGTGCCAAGGAAGGGAAAAAATTGGAGACCTATTTTGGATCTTTCCATCCTAAACACATTCCTACTCGTACCAAAATTCAAGATGCTCACTCTACAGCAACTTCTTCCCATGCTGGGCAAGGAGTCTTGGCTGGTAACATTGGACTTCAAGGAGGCATACCTGCATGTCCCAGTCAGACAAAATTGCAGAAGATACCTCAGATTTCTTGCAGGTTCAACCCATTATCAATTCTCTGCATTGCCCTTTGGCTCATCTACTGCGCCCAGAGTATTCACGAAATGCCTGGCATCAGTAATTGCCTACTGCAGATTTCAAGGGATACAAATATACCCTTATTTGGACGACTGCCTGATCCAAGCGGACAGCAAGCACTTTCTTCTGAAACATCTGGCTTCCGTAATAATGTTATTGAACTCTCTGGGATACACAATCAACAGAGAAATCAAGGCTAATACCCTCTCGGAAGATAATCTTCCTGGGTGCCAATTTGGACACAAACACCCAGATGGCCTACCTCACGCCAGAGAAGCAGGGGCAACTAATTCAATACTTCAGAACACTGGCAAATTGCACCAGGCTGACTGCAAGTAAAATCCTGCAGGCTCTGGGATTCATGGCATCTTGCATCTTACTAATCCGATGTGCAAAGCTGCATATGAGAACTACAATGGTACCTAAAAAACATATGGTCTCAACACAGCCACAGTTTGGAAACAATAATACCACTAATTCCATGTCTGCAAAAGGAATTTCTGTGGTGGGCTCAAGCATGTCAAACAAACACAGGTCTTCCATTCAGCAAGCCTCAAGCAAATCAGGTCATCACAACAGACGCCTCGGACTACGCCTGGGGGGCGCACATGACAGACCAGTGCATTCAGGGCAAATGGTCCGAAAAAGAAAAGCACCTTCACATCAGTCAAAAAGAAATGCTAGCAGTAATAAATGCTATTATAGCTTTCAAGGACCTTCTACAACCAGGTCAACTATTGATAAGAACGGACAACACCACAGTTATGTGGTACATAAGCGGGGAGGAACACATTCTTACCCCCTCTGCAGACTGGCCATGTCACTTTGGAACATGGCCATGGACTTACAAATGGAACTACAAGCGCAGTACTTGCCAGGCAAGGAAAACACGCTGGCAGACAACCTAAGCAGGAATATGACAGATCCACACGAATGGAAGTTGCATCCAAAAGTTTTTACAGAAATAATCCAAGAATGGGGAAGGCCAGACATAGATCTTTGCCTCCCACAAGAATCATCAATTGACAAAATTCTGCTCAAGAACCTTCCATCCAAAGGCCTGTAGAGTGGATGCTCTCTCTTTCAGGTGGACATCAATGTTATGCCTTCCCGCCTCTTCCTCTGCTGCCCAAAGTCCTATTGAAGACCAGAGCAGACAGACCAAAGATGATCCTCATTGCTCCGGACTGGCCAAGGCAACACTGATACCCACTCCTGAGGAGCCTGACGCATCCCCCCCCCCCCAATGGACCCTGCCTCTAATGCCTCTTCTGACTCAGCACAGCTTCAAAACTCTTCACAGTCCGCTAAAAACACTCAATCTAGCCGCATGGAAGATTACTTAGCATTACAGCAGGCCCTACTCTCCAAGGAGGTGCAGGATGTCATTTTGGAGGCCAGAAGGCCAACTAGAAAAGCTTACTCTGCAAAAATGGAAAAGTTTTTGCATCTGGAATGAGAAAAAGGGCCAGGACCCTGGAAAACTGAATTTACCTCAAATGCTACAATATTTGGCGGAACTGCTAAGCAGTGGAGTTTCGTTCTCCATCAAAATCCATGCCTCAGCCATTTCTGCAGAAT